>NW_009715408.1:28181-39366 GCF_000703405.1 Apaloderma vittatum | reverse complement strand
GCGGGGAGAAATCTTATGAAATTCAACAAGGGCAAGTGCAGAGTTTTGCACCTGGGAAAGAACAACCCCATGTGCCAGTATAGGTTGAGGACTGAACTGTTGGAGAGCAGTGTAGGAGAAAGGGACCTGGGGGTTCTGGTGGACAGCAGGATGGCCATGAGCCAGCAATGTGCCCTCGTGGCCAAGAAGGCCAATGGCATCCTGGGGTGTATTAGAAGGGGAGTAGCTGGTAGGTCGAGAGAGGTCCTCCTGCCTCTCTACTCTGCCCTGGTGAGGCCACATCTGGAATATTGTGTCCAGTTGTGGGCCCCTCAGCTCAAGAGAGACAGGGAACTGCTTGAGAGAGTCCAGCACAGAGCCACAAAGATGATGGAGTGGAACATCTCCCTTATGAGGAGAGGCTGAAGGAGCTGGATCTCTTTAGCTTGGAGAAGAGGAGGCTGAGGGGTGACCTCATAAATGTTTATAAATATGTCAAGGGGGAGTGTCAGGAGGACGGAGCCAGGCTCTTTTCAGCGATGTCCAATGACAGGACAAGGGGCAATGGGTACAAGCTTGAACATAGGAGATTCCACAAAAATATTAGAAAAAACTTTTTGACTGTGAGGGTGACAGAGCTGTGGAACAGGCTGCCCAGGGAGGTTGTGGAGTCTCCTTCTCTGGAGACATTCAAAATCTGCCTGGACACGTTCCTGTGTGACCTACTGTAGGGGATCCTGCTCTGGCAGGGGGGCTGGACGAGATGATCTTTTGAGGTCCCTTCCAACCCCTGACATTCTGCGATTCTGTGAAGAATCTATGATTCTGTGGTTATGGGTGCCAAGGTGCACATGCCTGCCTCTCAAAGCCCTGTGCTTCCCAAAGCTCTTTGGCAACCCTCACCTCGCTCTCCCAAACCGCAGGAGCAATCCTCGCAGCATGGTTCGTTGTTTGTACCATGGGTTGATGCTTGCCCACCACCAGACCTCAGTTCAAAAAGCCGTGTTCAGAGGACTTGTGCAGATGGAAGGTGCTAACTGATCGTCTTTTCAGGTCCTACTGCCATTCTGTGTAAGATTCTGTGTCTGTACTTTGTACATTTGCTGCAGAATCTCAAAACTGATAATGAATCTATTTCTAATCGAAATTACATTTTTATTCAAGTCTTCTATCTGTAAGTCTCCTGTAAATGCCATGTATAGAAATTGTTTATTGTTTTAAATAAGATAGATGCGTTATGTATTTTTTGTGCTGGATAGAAACTATTTTGGTTTTGTGAAGGAAAACGGTTTTAAAAACTATTTCTCTCTTTGTAGAAAATCAGTGGATATTTTAGTAATTATCTTCGAAAAATGTACTAATACTACATTTCAAAGCATATAAAACAGATAAGATTGTAATACTGCTATATTAAAATGTTCTTTGGTAATTAATAGCCTTTATATACTTTGTATTTACGTTTTTTGTAGATAAAAGCAGTTTGTAATTCATTGCAGAGATTAAGTTCAAGTTGTCTATATGGAAATACAGAATAATATATTTAATAATAAACATGTAGAAAATATTTGCTCTTAATGTGGACTGCTGCAATCTGGTTGAGGGGCAGTTTTTGTGTTTTCAGTGAGTGGTGATGTGTCATTTTTTAATAGTGTGAAAAATGTTCCTTTCTGTGTTTTGGGTAATATTTTTTCCCCTGGCAAGGACAGTGTTCTAAGATAGGTGCTGCTCCCAAAAGCCTGCCTAGATGGCAGTATCCACTCACGTAACCTCTGCTCAAAGGATGGCGGCTGTTTAAAGTGAGTGTTCTGGAGAAATGACATATAGTTCTAAATTGGACAGGGAGGTGTATGCTCTTACATACAAATAACTGCCTCTTATTAAATTCCTTGATAATGAAATTCAAAGACAAGTCATATTTTCTGGTTTTTAACCACTTAGGTCTCTTAATTAGATTAATTAGATTAGGCAGAAAGCGTGTGGAGGAATATTCTCATATTTAACCTGACTGCTTCACTCTAACTGACTCATTCTAAAGCAAAAATTGTGTCAGTACTCTTTGCTGATAGTCCAGAGAATTAGTAATGTATCTAGTCATGCTCATTTAACACTAATTGCTGGAAATACTTACGGTACATAGTTTAATACTGGGCTCTGATATTGGAATTCAAGGAAGACGTACACAACCTTCCTGGGATCTCAGATTTATTAGCTGCAGATGAAAGACTTTTACACTCTTCCATCATCCAGCTCAGTTAAGACCATAGTGCCATAACAACGGCGTCGTAATAAACAGTGCATCAATTAATAAAAAATGGATTTAAGTGTTTAGAGGCATTCTCCCTCGTGAAAGTGCACGTGTTTATAAGAGGATTAGCCATTAGCCAGTAGTACGTTCTCACTGCAGTAGCCAGGAGGCTTGACACAATGACCTTCCGCTCCTGCGGTCTGATAATCAATTCTAAGTTCATGAATCTTTTCAGGCAGCTCTCTTGCTCATGTAGCTAAAAAATGGTGTTCCCGGTGCACTGGTGTATTGCAGAAGCTCTGTTCTGGCCACATAACTTCAGAGGCAGCAACTGAAAGGAATCCATTCAGCAAGCTGGCAGAGATTGTTATCACAGCAGCTCATGGGGTTCAGTGAGCATTCTATGTTCATAACAAAATACGCTGACACAGGATGTAAGCTCTGCCAGATTTCAGTAGACCCAAAATAAGGATGCAATTCTTTTGTAGCTCTTTTGCTGCGAGCTATCTGCTCTGCAAGATACGTGCTTGCTAAATATGGGAGACGTACATCTGACTTCAGTATAAACACGATTTTAGAACTTGTTTTGGTTGCTTATGCTCTGACATCGAGTACCGTTTGAGACATCCTGGGATATCCTGCATGGTCTCCATGTCTCCAGCTTCTGCTTCCATAGGGCCTATGTGATATTTGCCAACGCCGTGTGTACCTTGGGTGCTTGAGGGCACTTCAAATGGCACTAGTTGCCTGCTTTCAGGCATCTAAATGGAGCCCTTTGTTTTCTGGGGCTTGGATGGCTGATGTCTGACTATTTTTCTCTGAGCCTGCATAAAATGCTACCGCTGAGATTGGTGCATGCCTCAGTTTTCAAAACAAATTGCTCAAATCCCCAGTAAGTACATAAGGTGGGATACATGACATGTGTGTGTGAAAGGAAGGATTGTCTCCTGGGTGACAGGCTGATGCTGAACTGGGCAGTTAGTTCCCTGAGGTGAATAATTTAGAGCAAAACCCCAGCTTTATAAATGTGCCCCGGCTGGAGTTGGTTGCTGTAACTCAGAAGCTTTCTGATGTATGTCAGAAGATAAGATGTGGGCAGGACCTGGTTCAAATTCAGCAACGCCATGAGCAACAGTGGTGAGTTAACGGGAGATGAGAGAGCTGCCGTCCCCTTGCTTCCTGCAGGACCTGCACATGGGATTTGGCTCAGGACTAAGCTACCTAAACTTAAGTGTCGAGATATAGGTGTGCATGGCTGAGCAGAGCGGCTGAGCTAGCTGGGAAGTGCCTTTAGGGTAATCTGACTCATTCCGTAGGCTGAACCAACACTACAGACTGCCTCGGTTAAATTTCCATGTGAGATGCCGTAAGGTGTCCTGCCTGTCCTTCGCCTGCTAGTCTGGAGGGGTTTAGATCCCCCATCGGTCCTCAGTCACACCTCCTATCTCTCAGGTGTATCTTTCATGCCCCAAGTCATCCCTGGCATCATTTCAAGGTGCTTGTGTGGGCAGCAGGACCTGACTCTCCGGTGGCTGTGGCTGTCATGGGATCAGAGCCCCAATGTAGACGTTAGAAACTGAACTTCAGATGAAATTGCCGATTCCATGCTTTTGACAAAAAGGGAAGAGAGCGCAGAAGCAGCACAAAAAATGTTAAATGGATGCTGGGGCCATGCACTAACTGGTGCAAGAAGCTGGGAGAAGGTGGTCTGTCCCTCAGCCCAACTGCCACAAGCAGCAATGGCCAAACCTGTACTTTGCATGGTGTCAGCTGTCCCCAGCCCTCTAACAAAAAGAAACAAGTGTCCTGATTAACAATACTGATTAATTTGATCATTAGCCTATTTCATATTCCAAGTGCAACAAGAATCAACCCCAGCTTTGAGTTTCTGTTACTTGCTTTGAAATTGTTTTATGGTCTTTGGTTACATTTTTAAACCCTATATTTATCTGTCTTGGAGGAAAAAAATAATTGTACTACATTAAGAATAGAAACTAGTGTCTGTTCTTGCTCGTGTAGGTCTGTGGATAACTGTTCCACAACTGCCAGTAATGTGCCACCAGTGTTTGAGAAGGAATCCCTGTTGATTCCTGCATCTAATTAATTACTTTTATATGGTAATTAAATCATTCCTGTTTACTTTCACTCTGTTTGCTTGCAGCTGAGTACTTGCTGAAAACAAACTGAATTTAAGACGCCTCTGGTTGCGCTCTTGCAGTTTTTGTGAGCTCTGCCACTGGCAGTTCCAATTTTGTGCAGTCTCAGGGCAGTTTTGAGGTGAGCGACCCGGCCCGCGGGCGGATGGTTTCTTTCCAGTCTTCCCACCACAGCCCTTGCTGACACCCCCTGAACCTGAGCGATGAAGCAGACAAGCCCAGTTGTTCCCCCTCCAGGCAAAGCCTCTGTGGTTAACTCCCACTATGAATTCGAGTTGCTCAGCACCTGACCTGGACTTGTCCTGTGAGGAAACCTGGAGGGCAAGGGAGACGGCGGCTGCTCCGGCAGCTGGCAGGGGCTGGCAGGGAGAGCAGTTCCCCACCGCTGCCCTCACCCGCATACCTGCAGGTCAGTGAAAGCCTCCTGCGCCCAAGTGCTGCTGCTTGGATTCCCAGGGCTCTGGCATAAGCTGCACAGGCAGTAAAGCTGATACACCTCCTTCGCCTTTGCTGCCAGGCACAGTTCAGGCTGTGCCAAGGACCTCGAGGTGGGTCTGGCTGGTGGGGGACACGAAGGCTGCCTCTGCCTGAGCTGCAGCAGCAGGACCGCATGGGCACCTTGGGGACTACAACCTTCAAGGAGCTGGAGAAGTAACCTGTGTGAGGGCAGGTGATGGCAGTGCGGGCAGCAGACCCTCCAGCATCTTGAGTTGGAGCTGCTGGGTACCTGACAGGCAGGGAATGAGCCATGACGGGGGACAAATGGAGGAGCTGGCTCGCCCCCACGAGCTGGGGGAAAGGGTCTGGCTGGCCTGGAGCAGCACATCCAGGTGGTAGGTCTCGGTGGCGGTTGCACTGAGGAGATATTAGAGAGAAATTGTTGTTGAGTGATGACCTGACAGGCACTGCACAACTCCAAGCCTGTGTGCATTTGCAGTGCAGCACCTCAGCTTCCCACGTGCTCGGGTAGCTCAGCTGTCTCACATTCTTTATTTGCTGGTGCAGGGTTTTGCAGGAAGGAGTCAACTTAGATAGGTTTCACAGTTCTGGCTGGTTTGTGTAGACGATGGGGGGAAGGTGCCTCCAGCAGGACCTATGGCTGCAACATGGTGTTGCATGTTTACTTCTACCACCCAGCCTGGGCGAGGGCAGTGCCTCAAGTCAAAGCAGAAGATGCTTGGGAGGTATGTGTCACATATAAGAGTGTTTTGGGATAATCATTTATCCCATTAAAAAACCCAGGAAGATTGTGTGTGCTGTGACAACAAAACTCCGATGCCTCCTGATTTGACGTCAGGGATTTTCAAAGGTGCCTCTTAAGAGAGCAGTGAGGCAGCAGAGGAACAAAGCACAGCCTTGTTCAAGTGCAGCTCCAACGCCTTCATGGCATCTCATGTTGTAACCCACTGGTCCTGTGTTTTGTTCACAGAATTTAACTTGGGAAGGAAAGTGTGAGCAGGTTGCTATTCAAATGGTAATACGTGGAGAACAAAAAGAACTGAGGGCAAGGTTAGAGTAACCATAACTGTTATTTAATTTCCAATGATTTATTCTAGTCACTCCCCCACCCATCTCTTCATTAAAGTTTTCCCCTTCCCTTTTTGATCACAAGCTAGTTACTTTTCCCAGTACAACATTTTTAAAAGTGACCTTTTTCTTGCTTGTCATCAACCCAAAGTATAGGTTGTTGAGCTGTTCCTCATTTAGCGTTTTTTACATTTGCAATAGAGATGGCTGAAGCAAAGGCAAATGAACTTCCTTGCAGAGCAGAGATGATCTGAAGCCCTTACCTTCTCCCTCAGTCCTCACCTTCCCAGCTTTGCCCCATGCCACAACCAACCCGTGGCTTCCGCAAGTATGGGGAGACTTCGCTGGCCCCAGGCAGGGGCTGGGGCTGACCTGGGGAGCTGGTGGGGTGGGTACCACAGCAGCGGCTGCTGCTGCCGCTGAGCGATGAGAGTGAGAGAGCAAAGAGGTGCCGGCTGGGCACTAGCATTTCAGAGCGGGATCATAGCCCTGCCTGCCCTCATCCCACCTTCCTCAGGTTTCCCCTCTGCTGCCGGTCCCAGCCCTGCTCCCTCGGGAGAGGGAACCAGCCTGGGCATCGCGGAAGGTGCATTTGTTGCCCAGCTGCAGTGCCCTGCCCCTAGGCAGTCAGTCTTGTTCCTCCTGCCCCAAGTGGAGGCAGTTTTGATGACTTACAGGTGTTCACTGGTCGGGGCCATCAAGAGGCTGAAACACTCAGGCTGTGACAGGAATATTCTCATATGCACAGCGTGAGTCTTTGGGAGACAACACTTTACCTAGTGAGCTTTCAGTGGAAAACCTCTGATTCATCTTGTGTTGCAGGCAGTGAAATAGCTGGGTTTTACTGTCAGCTTCACTAACAAAGCCCTTAGCTACCCTAGTGCTGTGGGTTACATGGAGACTGATGCATTTGTCTGGATTTCTGCTTTTGCCCTACTGGCTCACTGTCCTCTCAGGTCGATTCTAACTCTGCTCTTGAAAAGCCATTTTGTGTTAGCGCAGGAACTGCCTATGTTCAGCCTGCTGTTTTGGGGTTGGGGAGTAGGATGTTCATGTTATTGATATGCTTAAAATGATCTCAGTGGAGCATAGCTACAAAAGCAATCCGGTATATATGTATATATATATGAGTGAGGCTGCTCTGGAATGAATCTAGCTCCCTGAGACTGAAGCTTAAAGTATTTTTCCCAATGATGTTGGTTGATTTTATTTTTAAGGACAAACAATCCTTGGGTTTCCGTCATTTGCTTCTGCTGTGGTGGTAACATCTGTCCATATCCGTAGATGAAACCTTATAATCCTTCATCGAGGTATGAAATATGGGGCTGTTTTCTAAGTGGGTTCTTTGGATTTATTTGCTTATTTTTCAACCAAGGGGAATAGTGAAATTCAAGAGGACCTTACTCTTTATTATTTGTTTATGAAGGTCTTTAATCCTTTCCTTAACTCTGATGCTATGCCGAGAACTCTGCTAGGCAAGCGTCACCACAGCCCCTTTGCAACAAGATGAGTTATGGCTGTGAACACTCCCCATTCACTGCCAGGGAACTTTTCTGAGAAATAAAGCCACAACTATATTGTCCTCTGTCCTGTACACCGGGAAAACATCAGTGCTTGCCACCCTGGCTGTGCCAGCTCAGACGACGAGAGGGCTTGTGACACACCACCCTTCAGTGTGTCCTTCTGGCCCAAGGAGGGTGCTGAGGGCTGTGCGCTGGAAGTAGCGCCAGATCAGAAATGGTCCCATGCACGTTTGCATGCAAATAAATAGCTCAGTAGTTAGCTGGGCCACCAGCTAAATGTTATTCTTACAGAGGCTGAACACAATTTCTGCTGACGTGCTGTGGGTTCTTACCAGCGTATGGCTGTAGGCTCACTCTCTGCGCAGTCCCTGCGCACCAAATGGGGCGGGCAAGAAGATTTCAGGCTCTCATTTGCACATAGACCCTTTTTTCTTTCCAGGGCCATTGAACTGTGTGGGTGGCAACGCTTTCAGCTTCACCAGCCGGTCGTTTCCTCTGCCCACAGTGGAAATTATTAGGTGTCTCTCTGCCCTAAGACAGAGTCTCCTCACTTTGTAATTTACCAGCCTCACCACAGCGGGAGCTGGCCAAGCCCGGCTGTGCAGCACAGGGCTCCCAAGGCAGCATCCCAAAACAGTGCTCACCCCCAGAGGTTGCTAGGCAAGGAGCTGAAGGGTGAGCTTGTCTGGGCTGGTCTGAGGCTATTTATACACTCCTTATTGGTTTGACTGAAAATTATCAGTGATGGTGATCATTGCAGTTGGCCCCATGCAGGTAGTGTAGAAGTTCATGAATTTTAGGCTGGTAAAGCAATGACTGTTGACTGCGTATGCATGTGTTATGTGCACACTTTGGTGAAGAGCTTACTCAATATGCTTGATATCTTAGAGAAAAAAACACAACAAAATGATGTTCATGCATTTTTAAGAGGCTGTATATAGTACAGTGCTCTAGCTACATCCCATTATCTGAAATTAGATGTTCAGAAACATCTCAGTCAAGAAACAAGAAAGTGACAAAATGTGGTGAAGACTATAAATCATAAACTACAAAGCAAGCCCACATCTTTCAACAAAAGCTGCTTTATTCAGGCAAGGAAGTGCACTTAGGCGTAACTTTAAATAGTATGCATCAGAAAAACTCTCAAATTCTATATAATTTGACATAATTAAATGTAGGTACTTCATCCTACTACAATTTACTGCCTTGCCCCTTGTGCCTACAATGTTGATATTCATCATAGATTCGAGCAGTTTATTTCAGTGAAAGCTAACCCACACTTGCAGAGCCCAGATTATAATTATCCTACTCCAAAGCGCCAGTCACGGTTCCCTCTGTTGCCCGTCTGAGTGCCGTCAGAGCCAACCCCGGGCACGGAGGCGTTCGCAGCGCAACGGATGCGGGTGCCTGCAGGCAGATCCCTGAGCAAGCTGCCGCCTGCCTGGTGCCCCATCTTCCTTCTAGACTCCTGTTTTCAAGAACTGCCTCCTTGTTATCAGGAGAAAGCCCTGGAAAACCTTTTTTGTCCCGGCTGTTATCTTCAAACCAGGGAGAGGCCGGTAACCTTAAAAACTACCTCATCGCTTGCACTTCTAGTTCAGCCTTAGCATGATATTTTCACTAAACATTGTATACTTCTATATGTTTGTATTGTATATAGTCAGTGCGGTATATACTATCAGAGTGACTGTATTTTTTGCTGGGATGGAGACAGCATGTGTCACCACGGTTCAGCTTAATTCCTTTTCTTCCCCTTTCCTTGCTTATTCTGTCATCGATGGATGGGAAAAACTGACCAAGAAGCGTCTCCAGTGATTTATGTGGAGAACATCTAAAAATGTGACCGGCAATGAACTAAACTAATTCTTTAGTGTGGGCTTGACACCCAGATGTGTGGTTAAAAGCATGAAACTGATTTAAGTTCTGCTCTATCAGCCTGAATCCCCCCAATCATTTTTTTTTCACCAACATTTTTTTTTCCCCTTTTGTAAATGGTGTTTCGTTCTATTTTTTTTAACTTGTGTGAAAAAATACATCTGAGAGGAAAGTGCGTGTTTTCTGCCAGTGTGCCAAAGGCCAAAGAATCACCCAGGTAAATGCATTGGAAGAGAGGGATTACACTTTGGTTTGTTTGCTGGGATCTGGTTTTAGCTCCGGAGACTTAAGGCAGGGCTTGTAGCAATGGTAGCTAAAAATACTTTCATGCAGATGTAAGATTTACAAATTGACGCAATTTCTTTAACAGAAAAACCTGTTTAAACAAACCCCTTGCTATATTTTTTCCCTTGCCGCTGCCTCTCAGGCTTGGGCACTCCCCACTTGCAGCATAGGTATGGCTGAAGATGAAAAACACGCAGGAAGGTGTGATGGGGGTTAGCCTGTGTGTGTAACCATTCCCTAAGCAACACTGGCCAAGCTTTCAGGGAGAGATTACCATATCCATACACTTCTATTTTTACATGCTGCAGCAAACATGCTATTACCGCTGAACTGCGGAGGGCCTACTGGGAAAAGAAACTTCAGGCATCACCTCTCACACACCAGAGGAGACCAGTGCCATGAGTCCAGCCAAGGGGGTTTGCAGCATTTTGGCTCTGGAAGCAGTCGTGGGGATGGGATGGGGTCTAACAGGGATAGTTGACTTTTGTGAAGCTCTTTGTAAGTTTTCTAGTTTGTAAGTACTACACAGGTCAGTGGCTTCACTGCACTATTCAACTACCAGAATTAAAGACTTGAGAGGTCTATGGATCTTCCAAAATAATAATCATAATAAAAAACTCCCAAATTTTTTCCCATTGCATGAACATTCCAAAAGATACAGGAAATCCGTAGAAAGATAGATTGATTTTTCATTATGGCAAATCCCATAAGATTAATGCATTTGCTGAAAAGCCCTTTTGCAAGCAGTATTTATGCCAAGCATTCCCTTCTGAAGCTCACAAAATATCTGAAAGTATTAAAAAATCCAAGTTCATTACCTGTAGGGCTTCCAGTTATAATAAAGTCAGTCATGTGGCAGATATGATTGGACTGATCTTTTGTAGGATTTTGGGTTTGTTTACATATTTTAAGTTTTCTAATTGAGATCCTTGTGCCAGAAACGTAGCAATCTTTTCACACTGCAGTTCTCGTGAAGTATTATTTTTCGCTGTGTTCTCCCACAATCCCACTTTGCGTTTTGATACAAACTGAGAAAGGCAATAAGTGAAAGGTAAAACTGGTGCTCCGGGCGTGATCTTCACCGCGAATGTTTACTGAGGTGAGCTGTCGAGTACAAAACATACCAGCTTTTGCTCTTGAGACCTCCTTGGGGCAAACTAATGTTCGTGGAAACGTGATGCAAGTTAGCAAGAATAAAGCAGTCAGTCCCAGAGGGGTGTCTTCTGCAGTGGAGAGAACCGTGGCTTGGCCAGGCTGGAGGCACATAGGCTAACTGCAATAGTAATAACTGGGAATGTCTTGGTTACATGCTTAATTCTAGTGAGAATTCCAAGCAGCAAGGCGAGCTTGTTTTTACAAGAAGGGACAGTGGCTGCTGGTGGGGGTGGATGAGAAGGCTTTAGAGACAGGAGGTCATGTATGGAGCAAACGCAGTTTCCGGCAGAGACTCCAGAAAATGCACTGGAGAGCCAGGGCCAATGACGAGCCATAGCACCTTGGCAATGGTCTCCCTGTGGTTGTGGTGGTTAGGAGAGAGCCCAGGAAAGGCTCACAGAATCACAGAATGTCAGAGGGTGGAAGGGACCTCAAAAGAT
>NW_009715408.1:0-27728 GCF_000703405.1 Apaloderma vittatum | reverse complement strand
AGATGTGGCCTCACCAGGGCAGAGTAGAGGGGCAGGAGGATGTCTCGTGAGGTTACAGCCATTTGGAAGATGTCAGAGGAAATAGAAAACCAAAACTGCAACTCTATGCCAGTGGTGAACATCCTGTAAAGCCCTGTCACAAACTCAGGTTTAAAGTAAATACAGAAACTGGGCAAATTGCCTCTTCTTTTTTGGATGGGTTAAGAGATCCCCTGGGAGCAGCAGTGGTGTCAGCTGATGGCAGGAGCCATGGATGTGCAGGTGAGCAGACGCCTTGCAGCACCTACTCCTGGCATGCAGGCAAATGTGCCCAGTGGTATCTGACACAGAAAGGAGGCCTGGATAACTCTTGTTTGCTTTTCACTGGAGGGGAACCACAGGTGCAGCTCAACAAGAGGCAGTAAAGGTCAGCAGTGGTGAGGAATTTCATTTCCTTGGTGAGCCCACACTGGTATAGCAACAGCAGAAAGGCCAGAGGAAAGGTCAACCCTTCAACAGGTAAAACTGAAATGGCAAAGTAACAACATTATGCTTTCTGTTGGAAATAAATATGGAAGTTAAAGAGTTAAAACTATTCACATTGTCTCATAACGTTGATAGAGGGTAGGAACTGGGAGAACGCGGGGTGTTATGGATCTGGAAGTGTCTGAGAGAGCTAGACCACAGCCAGTAAGCTATGGTAGGAAAGCTGGTTAAATCAGGCACATGGTGAAGTGAAAATCTGGCAGGGCCCTGCAGCCAGCACGGGTCCTGAGAATGTTTGGGAAGAGAGGCTATGATGACCAGGAACATTGTGTCAACAAGACATTAATAAAGACCTAAATGAGATGAAGATCAGCTGGGAAGAAGTAGATGAAAGGGCCGACAGCTGCAGTTTTGGATAAATCATCTGCTGGGTTTATGAGTCATGGAGACCAAAACCAGACAGGACTAAGAACTGGGCAGTCACAGTTATGGCCTGCTGAGTCTGGGGATGAACCATTAATTTATTTTGCATGTACTGTATTGCTGATTCCCACCATATTTAATTAGAAAAAAAAGGGCTTTTACACCCAGAAAAATGAGTAACTCCTGTGAGCTTAATTCATACCACTCGTATTGCTGCTTCTGTGAATCTGGTGGCCAGCAATTTTAAGTGTACATGGGAACCTCAGGCTGTTCCCTTGCTTTAATTTCATCTATTTACTCTCCTTATAGTGAGACACTGGAAGTGGTGATGAGCATTGCAAACCCAGGTTGCTTGTGCTGGATGCCACTGCATTGCAGCTTCAGCTACTTTCCTTTCCCATGAAGCCACTGACTCCAGCGTGCTGGGGTGCAGAACTTTCTGTCCCAGGGCAATAGCTGGAGAGGCGACAGCTGTCACGCACTCATGGCCAGATGTTTGTGCATGGCCGAGTCTTTATCTGTAACAGAATGGGATGCAGCAAGTTATGAATTGCATTTTTACAATGTGCTGGGCTTGCTTGGAGCCTGGCTGGGGACAAGCCTTTTCCGTCACATTTCTAGGAGATTGGGGAAAGATTTCTGAGGGCCTTTTATGGAGTATTACTGAAGGTCGCCACAACACAATGATTTAAGTATGTGACACTGACTGTTTCTCAGTCACTAATAGCCTCGTGGTGCTTGGTGGATGGGGTTGCCAGCATGACTGAGGGATCTGGTGTTTTCTGTCGCTCCTGATGTTTATTTACTTAAAGAGAGAGGTCTCCTGATGTGCTGGTGTTTTCCTCCTGTTTGTGTAGTGGCATATCACATCTTGCAACTGTCATTTTGAATAACAGCAACAGCTACAGTTAGCCTACAGTACAGAATCACAGAATCGCAGAATAGTAGGGTTTGGAAGGGACCTCAAAAGATCATCTAGGCCAGCCCCACTGATAAAGCATGATCACCTAGAGTAGATCATGCGGGTACTCGTCCAGATGGGTTTTGAAAGTCTCCAGAGATGGAGACTCCACAACCTCTCCAGGCAGCCTGTTCCAGTGCTCTATCACCCTCACAGTAAAGAATTATGTTCTTATGTTTAAGTTGAACCTCCTGCTTTCCAGTTTGTGACCATTGACCCCTGTCCTGTCACTGGACACCACTGAGACGAGTCTGGCTCCATCCTCCTGACACCCACCCTTTAGATATTTATAAGCATTGATGAGATCCTTCCTCAGCCTCCTCTTTTCCAAGTTAAGCAGGCCCAGCTCTCAGCCCTTCCTTGGTAGATGCTCCAGTCCCTTATCATCACACACAAAGACCAGTGGAAGAAGAAACGGTAATGGTGATCTACTTAGGCTTAGTTTCTTAACTCTACTTGAAAAACTCAGGGTTTTCCCTAGGAGACAGAACAGGAAGTCTTATCAAAACATCGTTTGCCTATAGGAAGAGGTCGGATCTGTTTTTTTCCTGAATGGAACTTTGATGCCGTCAATCACGGGATGTTCCTGGTTACTGCAGTCCCCAAAATATAAGGCACATGGTTCCTTCACAGGTCATTTCAAATAGTTCAGCTGAACAGAAGTCTGGCTTTCCACTAGAAAAGGTAGTTTCCTTTTCAATTGTAATTCCAAAATGTTAGGAATGTGGTCAAGAAATGCTATGACATTAAACTTGGACTGAATTCAAAATAAGTTCTAAATGTGTTTTCTGCATAATCATTTCTGCTTAGACCTAGACTTTCTTTTTTTTTCCAAAACACTGATGACAGTTTGGAGACCGCAATACATCTCTTCAGAAGTGCAGTAAGATCCCAGACCGCAACTTCCCAGTCTGTCCAGTCGCTTCCTTGCGCAGATCCCGTCAAAGATGCCTTTAGCTCACCAAAGAGCTCCACTTGGGTTACATTTTTGTAATTGTGCAAGAGGCACAGGATATGTCTCTCTCCGAGTATGCTTATGTCTCTCCATATCAAAGACACTTGTTCCCTTGCTCAGATCAAAGGCACTTCTTAGTTTTAGAGGTTTGTTACATTAACATCTAAGCTGAACAATTACAGCACACTGTCTTGATACCTCTACTAAACTGTACCTCACGTACATTAATTAGTTTTTACTTTGTGCTCTCTCTGTTGTGTTTATTTTTTGTTTGTTTTCTTTTAACCACAGAAGTACAGGAAGGCTGGCATCAGGCACCACAGCAGCTTCAGTATTCCTGTTGTAATACAGCCATTTTCTTAGGGTTTTTTTTAAAGTTTCATAAAGTTCTTGAGTATATATTCCAGAAGGTTATGACAAGTATTTAAAACTGAAATATAGGATCCCACAGAGAATTATAGTAATGAAAAAAGAGACTAAGTGCCTGGCCAGGTGGATTCAGCAGGTGACAGGGAGCTCCAGGGAGCTGTTTCTTTATCGGTTGAGTGTATTCCTTCAAGTAGTTGTCTCTATGCCCCAGAAATTACTCAGAGTGTCAGACCATATACACTTCAAAAGCACAAGACTATTCTTTTCTCTTTGCTAATTAGTCAGAAAGCTCTTATACCACTGGTTAAGGAAAAAAAAAAAGCGGTATACAGAGACACAGGTTTCATCACCGTTGTCCAGTGAATCAGCAGGGCCAGGAATATATCACCTCCAGGCACTTTCCTTATCAAGTGAGGACAGGGGAGAGGAGATAGTGTGTGGTGGACCAGCAAAGTAGCTCTGATGTTCCTGAGCCTTCAGAAAATCTTTTGTGCCTCCAGAAAGTGAGGTTGCCCATAAGTAAAACCCGCAGACTTGAGGTAGTCAAGTTTGAGACTCTTCACCACTTTGGACTCCTAGTGATAGACAAGATAGCTAAAAGAGAAGAGATAGCTTTCCCTCCCTTTCCTTCCCATAGTGTCCACAGATACTTTTCAATAAAGAACCCAATGGGTAAAGCCCCAAAAGTTAAGTATGAAGTATTGGAAGTTGTGAGTGTCTGATCCGGGCCAGCCTGGACGTGGCTTCGAGCAACCTGGTCTAGTGGGAGGTGTCTCTGCAGGAAGGTTGGAACTCAATATCTTTAAGGTCCTTTCCAACCCAAAAACATTCTGTGATTTTAAGTAGGTGTCGATCATAGGACTGCTAAACATATAACAAGAAGCAGAGTGTGAGGCAGGCCAGACTCCTTATAGTTCTTGAGTAGTCCCAGCAGCTGAGTCAAGCTGTAGGAGAGCTACCAGCTTTGCAGACAAAATGTGGCTTATAAAGATCTAGTCAAGTTTTAGGATGAGACAGACTGCATCTTCCCAGTAGAGATGGGAAGCATTAGCACTGCTGTACAAGGCTTTATGTATGATTTTGTTTAGAAAACTGTTTCCAGCGGTGATCATCTGTGTTTTCATAAAAGATAAACTGGAGCAGATGTGGTGAAAGGCTCTAAGGGTGATCAAGGCAATGGGAACTCTGCCTTTCACGTGGAGGCTGAAAGTGGCTGTTTGACTTAATAATAGAAAGAAAAAATAATTATGTAAAATCATAGGGAGCAAAAAGAACTATTTCAGGTGAATGGCCATGCTGATTGTAGAAAAAAAAATAGTGATGAAGAAGATTAAGTCAGAAGCAGGATATTGTCTCGGCAAGGAACAGCATCTGGAAGGCACTTCCTAGCAAAACGGAGGAGTGGGGAGATGAGATGGCTTCAGAAGGACCTCGCTACGTGTGTGGAAATGTTTGTGTGACACTGGGGATGAGCCTCCACATCTTCCAGATGTCTTTGAGCCCTCCCGGTGTGGTGATGTGCCTCCTGCTGCCCCTTGTACTCCAGTCCCGGTGAGGCACTGAAAGGATGGTTGCTTGTCCTTGTACACCACTGAGCCTGCCTGTATTCTGTAAGAGCACCTGGCCTCGGGCTGTACATGCGGCCAGATCCATGTTACATTTCACAGTGCTGGGCAACACAGTGCCTGAGTCTTTTCATGACTCTAGCCTTTGGTCTCTGTACTGCTGTTCACCACTTGCTATAAATCAGAGCTGTTAGAGCTGCACTTCTTAGCAGAGGTGCTGGGAAGGTTAATGTATGAAAGATCGTGAGGTGCTCGAATGCTGCAGCCATGAAGGTCACGTGAGAACGCGAGGGAAGCAGGCTGAGATTTTGAAAGCTTAGAGGAAACTCTGCTGAAAGCCAGTTACACCTTTATTTCTGTATCCCTGGGGAACCTTTGAAAATCCTTTATTCTGATGCCAAAGACAACCTGCGGTTTTTTGCAACTGCTTCTCTGAAAATTTGGTGGGATGAAAAGATTACGGCATGAACTCCCCTACCTGGCCTGTGGTTTGCAGGCACTGAGCAGTTGTCCCACCTTTCTATATTCCTCTGCTGTATACTCCAGACCCTCACTCTGCCCCTCAGCATCCAGCCACTTCTGCTCAGACTTTCATTCATCCATGGTATTGCAGAGCTCCTTGCAGCACATGCTGCTTAGGAAGCTGATGTCTGCAAAACAAATCTACTTTCTGCCCTCTGCTTTTCAGGAGAATGCCTTAAAACCTCTTCCCATCTCCAGCAAAGGCAGCTGAGGCTAAAATTATTATCCTCCAGATGTTCCCTTCCTCTAGCTGGAGGCAACTCCAACAGTAATCAGATGTTCTAAGTTTATCTGTACAAATGTATACTTTCATGTAAACAGGAAGGAAAAGTGACACTAGGCTTGTGTAGTTTGGAGATTGTTTGCAGGACTCCTGAGGACCACGAAAGAACCATGGACAGGCAGGACTGCGATGACAATAGCTTCAATCTGGTGACAGTCTTCAGGCTGTTGCCTGCATATTTCTGTCAAACACCTATGTGGAGAGGACAATGATCACAATTCACATTTGATGCTGTCTAGGAGATATCAGAAAATGAAAGGAAAGGATCAAAAGTAAATCATACCTGAACGAAAAACAGAGTGAACTAGCTGGGATGAGTTCTCAGCCGGTTGAAACAGGCAGTGCTATGTTGCGTCTCTCCTGTCCTGGGTGTGTGAGATGAGTGAGCCTAAAAAGAACACCTCTTCCTCTATGCCTTCTTGGGCTTTCTGCTTAAATTTCACTCTGCAAATTAATTAACGATTTTTACCTCACTTCTGACTGAAAAAATGTAACCCATTCGTGTGGCTCCGATGCCTGCTTCATTTATCTCTGCGTGTGTCGCATCTGTGGCTTTAATGAGGTTATTTCGCAGAGAATAGGTCCTGCGGTGCTCTAAGTGTTACCCAAGCACAGCTCTAAGGAATTAATAGACTTAGAGGACCTGGTCAATATAACAGCAACAACAAAAGACCGATTTCCTCCCAGTCAGCAGCCTAATTAGTTTTATTACAGCTCATGCATTATCAGCACTTGCTCTTTGATCAAGTCACATTTGGGCTTAGGTATTTATCGTTGCTGTTTGTCTGCTTAGTTCAATCACTTCTTTGATCACTTCTGAGAGAAGTACCTGTAGATTAAATTCCCATTCATTTTGTCTTGAACATGAGCAAAGAACACAACAGCTGCAGAACTCACCTTTCTCTCATTTCCTGGGTTGCAACAGAAGCATAAAGTTGTGTATTTATTTGTGCACACATCAACCGCATGCCATTGCTCCCTGCTGAGGGCTTTCAAACTCAAAGACAAGTTTCCCCCCTTGCACCACGGACCCCAGTTATCTGATGGGAAATATGAGAGCCCTCCTGACTCCCGTGCAATGACATACACCTCTCCCAAAGCCTTAACTCGGACCCTGCAACTCTGCTGTCCTGTTTTGTTGCAGTTGTCTCGGATGTAACACGGGCACAGGGTTGGGTGTGATGGAGGCCAGTGGTCAGATTTCATTCCTAAAAGATCTTCAGAAATAGAAAAGTAATGGGTTCCCTGAAGAGGCTGGAAGCTTATATTTCAGTGTAGTGGTTTACCCCTGGCTGGTGGCCAGGTGTCCATGATGGCTGCTCTGTCACTCCCCCTTCTCAGCTAGACGGGGAAAAAATAGAACGAAGGGCGCATGGTTTGAGATAAGGACGGAGAGTTCACCTGCGTCTACTCTCTTGGGGAAAACAGACTTGATTTTGATGAAATTAGGTAAATTCATTTAAAAATCAAAATCAGAGATGAGTAATGAGAAATAAAAGCAGATTTTAAAATAACACCTTCCTCCCATCTCTCCCTTCTTCCCGGGCTTAAGATTAATCCCAGTTTATCCACCTCCTGCCCCCGAGTGGTGCAGGGGGACAGGGAACGGGGGTTGCAGTCAGTTCATCCGTTGTCTCCACCTCTCCTTCCTCCTCAGGGGGAGGACTCCTCACTCTTCCCCTAGGCCATTGTGAGATCCGTCTCACAGGAGACGATCTTTACACGCCTTTCTCCAACATGAGTCCACTCATGAGAGACAGTTCTTCACAAAATGCCCCAACATGAGTCTCTCCCCATGGGGCGCAGTCCTTCAGGGGAAACTGCTCAAGCGCGAGTCCCCCGCGGTGTCACAAAAGTTCTGCAAGCCAATGTGCTCCAGTCTGGGCTTCTCTCTCTCCACGGGCTATGGGTTCTGGCAGCAACCTGCTCCAGCGCGGGCTTCCCACGGGGTCACAGCTCCCTTCAGGCATCCACCTGCTCCAGTGTGGGGTCCTCTACGGGCCACAGGTGGACATCAACACCCCGTCACCTCCATGGGCTGCAGGGGCACAGCCTGCCTCACCATGGTCTTCACTATGATCCAGGGGAATCTCTGCTCTGGCTCCTGCAGAACATCCTCCCCTCACTTCTACGCTGACCTTGGTATCTTCACATATTCTCATTCCTCTGTCTCTCTGCCAGTTGTTGTGTGGGGCAGTTCTTTTTCCTCTGCTTCTTACATATGTTTTCACAGAGGCGTTCCTACCCTATCATCACTGATAGGCTCAGTCTTGGCCAGCGGCGGGTCTGTATTTGCAGCTGGCTGGAATTTGTTCTACCAGACCTAGGGGAAACTTCTAGCAGCTTATTGCCCAAGCTGTCCCTAAAGCCCCCCTGCCATTGAAATCTGGCCAGACAAACCCAACACATTCAGTAAAACTCAATAAAACAAGCAGTTTCTGAGCCTCCAGAGAGCAAGTCACTTGAGGCTGCAACAAATGTCCTGCAAAAGATAAAAAGTGCTCACAGGGAGTTTGAGTTTCTTCACCTCCCAGGGCGTTCAACAGCACAAGACCTTGCTTCCATTTGAGGATGCTTAGGAATAATATTTGGAGGAGACCTCTAGTAGGCTGTACTTAACTTCTGGGACTTTCTGAGTTAGATGACAAGGATAACAAAGATTATTTTTTTTTTAAAGTCAGAATATCTGTGGTGCCTGGTTAATTATTTTTAATCAATTATGAGACCCAAGGCTAACTGTAAATACAAATCTTGTTTATTGTATCATTGTCATAGCGATGAATATGACTTTCATAACCAATAAGGACGTTACTGTAACACATTGATTAGTGGGGTGGAGAAATGTTTAAGAATGTGTAAAAATGCAAAAAGATATAAAAACATGTTTAAAGAGCTTCAGTTATTGTTCTCAATCTCATTTCTGGATACCATGCTGTTTTGCATTTCCCAAGCTCTGTGAAAATAAACAAGGCAAACCACAGCACCGATTTTAACTATAAGATACATTAATCTCACCTCTTGATGTACATTTGAATGAAACCATGACTTTGTATGGTAGTTGTATTCTGTGTAGCAATGAGCAACAGTTAATTAATTCTTATTTAATCTCAGTCTAACATGACAGTCTACAATCCCCTTACCATGAAACCAGACCAGGCAAAGATTTCTGAGTGCATCACCACCCTCCTCAGCTCTTAGTTGCCCAACACATTCCTGTCCTCATTCCTGTCCTTCTTACCCAAGGTTCCAGCCTCTACCTTCTCATCTTTCTCCACAGAATTTCTGGTGCCTATTTAAAACCTTCCCACAATTTTACTGGTAAGGAGCTATTGCTTTAGCCCTTTCCTAGGCCCTGAATTAATTCCTGAGAAGCTGGTTCCTGTGGAAATGTTAAAAAAAACCATGTGGAACACTTTTTTTCCTGTAGAGTTTATTATTCCTCAGCAATGGTCTGCAAGGCTCATTTTGGCTTGAACTCAGGTAAACTCCAGAGCTGTAGACAGGATTTGGCATGATTAAAAATAATACTTTTCTTCTACTTGCAGCTCGCAGCTCTCACCATTTCTACGGTAAGTTCCTTCTCTGTCTATTTTCGTTCACGTTTAGTGTAGAATGTACTTAAGAAGTGTGGAGGAGCATCAGAGTGTAAAACAATCCTTAAGTGAGTCACGAGGCCCAAATAGCTCTGCTGAAAGCCAAACAAGAGTGGTTCCCAAGCCTTAACCTCCCCATAGCCACCTACATTTCTCAAGCATTGCCAGCACCCACCTACCCCAGCTGGAAGTGAAGCTGCTGAGAAGTCCTATTCTGTGAAACATTTGATACAACCCATATAGATATAGATATAGATATAGATATAGATATAGATATAGATATAGATATAGATATAGATACATATACATATACATATACATATACATATACATATACATATACGTGTATATATATATATGTGTGTATATATATATACATATACCTTATACATATGACCCTTATGATTTAAGGAGTGTTGCACATACGCTGTATTTTTTGTATATGTAAGAACTTGACCATCAACTTGTGTTCTCTGCTGAACTGGGGTCATGACCTGTCGCACTTGGTGTAGCCGTATGTTATGCTGCCTTTCTTAGTCAATTTTTCTCTTGCAAAGTAACTTGTCACACAATGTGATTTCTTTCATAAAATTTTAATGAACTAATTGGCTTTTTCTTAATTGTTTTCCCGGCAGAAAAATCACTAAATCCCTTTCTTGTAATGTAAGCACAGTTTTTCCTGCTGCAGCCCCTAAAAGCCTAAAAATAGTGAAAAAAAAAAGCCCCGTATTTTATTTTTTACAGATTTAACTAAAAGGAAGATATCTAGTTTCTCAAAGCATTAAAATCTACATTTCAGAATTAACCCTCTAGGAACAGCAGTGTATGACTCCTATTGCCTAAAAATGTAGTTTAGACATGATTATAATTTTAAAAAGTTTGGAAAACATCGTATAAGTAAATGAAGAGTTGCAAAACATTATTTATTCTGGAAACATTTTTTCCCCCCTGAGATTTCTACATATTCATGCAATTCTTTATCTACAAAGATAATTCATAATTTATTATTTAGCTGGATCATTTTAGAAGATTGTACTCACGTGGTAATAAAACATAATTTATCTTTCATTGACAAATACAATCAGAAAATAGTTCTGAGCTGAGGAGCCTCATGACGCTTTTATGATTTTCAGCTCCAGGTTCGATTTACTGAAGAAAAATCAAGCACATGTTTTAATCATGTCATGATCAGTATCCTGATTATCCTTTCTTTTCCAAAGTCATCCACTATCTATCCATGAGATGTCATGACAGTGTTACATAAAATTATGCTGAAGGTTGTAGTGGCACCATAAGCATTGTTACTTGGAACTTCTTGCAAAAAGAGTGAAGATTCTTTCTTTTCTGTGTGTTTAAAAGAGAGAGTTACAATTACTATAGGCAGAAGAAGAGAATTATAACTTCTGCATCAACAAGAAACTCGACAGTAGCGGAGCCTGAGTGCTTTGTGATTTAAAGGAGTTTACTGTGGTTTCTGTATGTGCTGAGCAGTCACAGAGTCAGACCAGCTCCAGACATACGTTGGTGCTAGTGCTGCTGTTACAAAAACCTGTCACTTTACTGATTTTTCTAGTCTTGCTCTTAGTGAATAAAGTTAATAAAAGGTAGATTTGCTGTGGGATTTGTCCCTGTGGGTTTAAATGATGCCAGTATGATGGAAGTGGAGCATGTTTCATCCCCTGTCCCTATTTCTTATCCCTTATCCCCCATCTCCTGTTCTGGCTCCCAAAGGAGAAGCCAGGATTTGGAGCCTGCCTGTCAGCAGGAGGGAGGCTGAAAGTTCCACCTCCAGAACTGCCTTTTTGGGAGGCCAAATTCATTCCATATTTATCCACCTGATCTTCATGAGTTAGGACATAGACTCACTACCCTAGTGGGCTTTCTAAAACTGGAGGACTATTTATTGTATTTAATTTTTATAAGGGATTGTGTAGGCGACAATATCCCATTGACTTCTGTTTCATTCCTGTTTTTAAGTGAAAGGAGCTTGTTACTGTCAGCAGACATTTTGTGAAGTTGGCGCTATTTTCAGCACCAAAGGTTAAATCAAAATATCTGGCTGGGCTGGTGTTCTGAGTAGTTTTCAGGATGGAAAGAAACAATAGAGGACATGTCAAAATATTGTATGTATGTGTCACTGTGACTACCATGGTAGTGTTGTCACCTTGGGCTGAATGCCTGGCCCAAAGGGAGAGCGTATTTTGGTGATAACTGTGAGGATGTCAGATCTGGACTGAGATCTGTGTTTGTATAGTGTCACATACAGAAACAGACTGGAAATCTCTGCCGAGTCTCTCAGGCATTTTCCAAACCCAAAGAGTCAATACATATTTCAAGCCAAATTGAGTCCATTTTTTCCCCTTCTCTAAGCAAGAAGAGAATACCCAAAGTAAGTGTGTTATAAAGTCAGTGCTGGCAACATTGTGATGCAAAGTAAAATATCCCATTACTTCCTATTAAACAATCATGACTGTGGTGTTGCAAAACGGAAATCTTATATCCGTGCTGGCCTATTTACTGAGATGCAGTGAGGGATGCTGCGCGATTGACCTGAGGTATGAACTAAAGAAATATCCTTTACAGGCAGATATCATCAGCATGCAGCCTTGTTTGCTGTTTTTAGTTAAAGCGGAGCTATTGGCTATTTAGGAAGGTCTTTGTGGTAAGTAACTGCTACTTACCTGGTTGTCACTGTTTTACCTACATGCACTCAGCTGCTGTAGCACTTTTTTATGTTCCTCTTGCTCATAAAAATGTTCCTCTGCCTGTTGTTTATGAGGCTGGTTGAAAGCGGATCCCTGCGTGCCGTGCACGTGGGATTGTTTTATGGGATCCCAGTTTCTGGGGCTCTGCTTGCTGCAGCTGGGAAGAATGAGTCTAAAGCCTAACTGCAGTCTGTGAGCTTCAATGGCATTTGCATATGCAATCTGGGAAACAGCAGGCTGCTAAACATTGATTACATTTATGGGCTTTTTACTGCTGTCAGAGCAATACTCCAGAAATGTCCTTTCTTCCCCCTGACAATTTTATTGTACTTATTTTTCTTGCCAGCACCTCTGATTTCATTAATGTCTTCAACTATAGAAGTGCTTCACATGTTTGCTTTGTAAATCTGCCCAAATATACCATAAATGCCTAGTAAAATATGTTACAACCAAATATTTCCATGAAAAAAAGCTTTAATTCCAGATCTGTTGAACCTGAATTCTATTGGAATGGGTTTGGATGTACGAACGTACATTTCACCTGATGCTAAAAGTCTCTATCCAAGGAAATGTTGAACTGTACCCCTGTCCCTGGGACTGTCATGGGCTGCTCTTTGGGGAGGGATGGAGAGATGAGTTTGAAGCCCAGCTGGGGCAAAGGGCTTGTGCAGCATTTGCCCAGTGCCAAAGGATGAAGGGACATCTGTTTTTTTTTTCAGCAAAACAGGAGTGATGTCAGCTTTTGATATCACTCTCTCTCAGGTTGTTTATTTCCAAAGTGTCTTCATAGCCCCACCATCTCTTTCATTTGATTCCCTGATATATTTCAATTGTAGCTTGTAGCATTTTGAGAATGTAATTAGAAAAAAACAACCCAACAGGAAATTCTGAGAACATGCTCATTAGTTTAAATGTTTGGATGTGGTTTGTTGTTTAATCCTTCACAGGGAAACCAGACATTCACCTTCGATGGCTCTCACAGTTTTGTTGGAAGAGAAGCACCAGGTGTAGAAGGGGGACACCTATCAACAGCTCCTCACTAGTATGCCTCTATCCAGAAGCAGTCTGTATTACCCAATGAAGAATTCATGCCTCCAGCAAATACTGCCTTTCCTAAAAATGCGTGGGGATTGCAACACTGTTCATGTGTGTGCATCGTGCTGCTCTACCCGAGGCGCAGTGGATGTCAGCACAGTCAGAAGCAGGAGAGGACAGAAGAGACATTTAGGTATCTGTGAAATATGTGCAAAAGGCTGTAGGGCTCTGATTAAACTTAACCTTCCAGTTGTGCTATGATCAACAACCCCAACAGCACTGGTTAAACTAGGAAATAGGCTCCCCTTTGGAAGTAATGAGGAAAACAAAAAAGTGTTGTCCCACCTGCCCAGTCCCATGAGAACTCCAGTGAGACACTGGTAAATGGCAGAGCAAAGGGGTGGCCATGTCACTGCACAAAAAGGGAAAGAAAGAGAAACAGAATGCATCAGAGGGCATATTTTCCTGACAAAACGGTATAAAGAGCTTGTATCTGAATATAGTAAATCATGCCTATCTGTGTATAAATAAAAAATAATAAATCTGCAAAGTAGTAGATGCTTGTAGAAGTGTCAGACGGTAAACTCTAAGCTTTTCAAAAGCTAGTACCAAACATGCTGCTGAATGGTGTAGGTGGTTTTATGGCAGCAGGGCCTGGGAATCTGGATATGCAGGTGAAGAAGTGGGTCCCTGGGGACAGGTCGCCCCTCCTTGCCTCGTACAGTCCCACCATTTGTGCTCAGTGTGCACAGCAGGAGCAGCAAGTAGGCAAAGGGGAAACCCCTAAGCACCAAAAGTGTCTGCTCCATATCCTGTCATAAGGCTACACGTCAATAAAGCTACACCGCAGCAGGGTCATAGAATCATAGAATGGCCTAGGCTGGAAGGGACCTTAGAGATCATCTAGTCCAACCTCCCTGTCATGGGCAGGGACGCCTCTCAACTAGATCAGGCTACTCAAGGCTCCATCCAACTTGGCCTTGAATACCTCCAGGGAGGGGTGTCACGTCCCACCCAGGAGAGGGGGGCAAGTGACTTTCAGATTAGTAATACACCAGCAGCGTGGACAACGGTGAGAGAAGTCTCAGGGCTGATACACATTTATTAATTTATCACAACGTATAGATCGGATGCATGACAATTGATTCTAATTTAAAAGCACAATAGGGCAGACGATATAACAAAAATCCAGGAAGAGGGCTAAATAAGCAATGCACTACAATAACTTAATAATAATAACAAGGAGTAATAAAGGACATCTAAACACAATATTAGGACAGACAATATTATACTTAACCATCACAAGAAAGAAAATTTAGGTATAAAACTAAATAGACAGTATGATAGGCATTGCGTTACTTAGTTGAGAGAGAGAGCACGAGGTCACCAGTCCAGATTCCTGCGTTGGTCCAGCCAAAGCAGAGTTTAGGATGCATCTGCTGTTGTCTCCTTTCTTCTTTTCTTTTTCTTCTCTGTGATCTTTGCTTTACCTTGCCTCAATTTATACACAATTTTCTAAGTGCGGACATGCAGAATGTCAGGTAGGGGATCAAGGCACTTCATCGTTTTTAGTAATTCTCATTAACATGTGCGATTGCTCTGTCTCTTTGAAAGATATGCTAGAGATAAGGCCATCCTGCTTCCGTAAGATTTCCTAATCCCTTTATATATTTGGCGCCAGGGCTGTTTCAGGCATTTGTAGCCTTATCAGATCCCTTTCCACATATCATTCAGCGTTATGTTGGTTCACCACAAGGGAAGAGCCACAACGTCTCTGGGCAATTTATCCCAAAGTCTTGCCACTCTCATGCTGAAGAATTTCTTCCTAAAATCTAATCTAAATGTGTTCTCCTTCAACTTAAACCCATTTCCCTTTAATCTATCAGTGGACACTTTTGTAAAAAGTCCCTCCCCAGCCTTCCTGTAGGTTCCCTTCAGATATTGGAAAGCAGCTATTAGGTCCCCCCGAAGTCTTCTCTTTTCCAGACTGAACAATCCCAGCTCCTGCAGCCTGTCCTCGTAGCAGAGATGCTCCAGCCCCTGGATCATCCTTGTTACCCTCCTCTGAACATGTTCCAACAGATCTATGTCCCTCTTATGGTGGAGACACCAGAACTAGACGCAGTATTCGAGGTGGGGTCTCACCAGAGCAGAGTAAAGGGGGAGAATCACCTCTCTTGACCTGCTGACCACGCTTCTCTTGATACATCCCAGGATGGGGTTGGCCTTCTGGGCTGCATGAGCGCACTGCCGGCTCATGTTGAGCTTCTCATCTATCAACACCCCCAAATCCTTCTCTTCAGGGCTACTTTCAACCCACTCAGTGCCCAGTTTGTATTTGTGCCTAGGATTGGCCCCACCCAGGCAAAGGATCTTGCATTTTGACTTGTTGAAGCTCATGCAGTTTGCACTGGCCCATTTCTCAAGCCTGTCAAGGTCCCTCTGGGTGGCACCTCTTCCCTCAGGTGAGTCCACAGCACCACACAGCTTGGTGTCATCACCAGACTTACTGAGGGTGCACTCAGTGCCATCATCCATGTCGCTGACAAAGTTGTTGAACAGCACTGGACCCAGAACAGAGCCCTGAGGAGCACTGCTTGACACTGGTCTCCATGTGGACATTGAGCCATTGACCACAACTCTTTGAGTGTGACCATCTAGCCAGTTCTTTATCCACCGAGTGGTCCATCTGTCAAATCCATGTCTCCCCATTTTAAGGAAAAGGATGTCATGTGGGACAATGTCAAACACCTTGCACAAGTCCAGGAAAATAACATCCTTTTCTTTTCCAATGTCAGCCAGTGCTGTAGCTTTGTTGTAGAAGGCCACTAAATTAGTCAGGCACGACTTGCCCCTAGTGAAGCCATGATGGCCTTTACCAACCACTTGGTTATTTTTTATGTGCCTTAGTACAACTGCCAGGAGAATCTGTTCCATGATTTTACCTGGCACAGAGGTAAGGCTGACTGATCTGCAGTTTCCTGGGTTGTCTTTGGTTCCTTTTTTAAAGATGGGGGTTATGTTCCCCCTTTTCCAGTCTGTTGGAACTTCACCAGACTGCCAGGACCTCTCAGATATGATGGCCAGTGGCCTGGCAACCTCAGCCACCAGTTCCTTCAGGGCCCATGGAGGTATCTCGTCAGGTCCCATGGACTTGTGCACCTTCAGGTTCTCTAGGTGTTCCCGGACCTGATCTGCTCCTACCCCAGGTGGTTCTTCACTCTCCCAGATCCAGCCAACACCATTCCTGATTTGGGTGGTGTGGTTCAAGCGGTTGCCAGTGAAGACTGAAGCAAAAAAGTTGTTGAATTTTTCAGCCTTCTACATGTCCTCAGTAGCCAGGTCACCTGTGTCCTTCCAGAGAGGCCCCACATTCTCTCTTGTTTTCCTTTTTTCTCTTACGTACCTGTAAAATCCTTTTCTCTTATTTCTAATATTGCTGGCCAGATTTGACTCTGTCAGAGCTCTGTCAGGATGTTTACAGTAAGCTGTGTCACCCTCCAAGCTCCATCTCTAATGGTATTTCAGTTACCTACTTCACAAGAAGGCACTTTAAGTATCTTAACCTTGAACTGCATCCTGGCCTAAGTATCGTCTGTAGCAGAAACAACGACTTCCTGCAAATCAGACTTTCTTTCCAGTTCCTTTAAAATGTCTTTGAGCTCACTCAGGGGTGAAATCAAACAGCAATTAAATAAAGCCCAACAAGAAGAAATAATTGTGTTAAAGAATGACTTCTAATGACTGCTTGTAACCAAATAGCTTCTCTGAGCAGATCAGTTCCTTTCAAACTCTCCAGTGAGGCTGTCCAAGGCTCCATTCACAAGTACTGAGAAAAGAAACAAAGGAATATCTAAATGTTTTGCAAAAAAATCAATAAGTGTTTCTAAGTTCCTGTATAATGTGAGATTAGATGAAAGGAACTGCAGTTTTCAGACAGCAAGGACAAAAAAAGGACTGAATTTCCAGAGGCTCTGGGCACCTGTACTAGTTTTGACTGGAACCACACATGGCTGGAGAGTTTGCATCTCTCCAGGACTGTTGTTCCTATCCCACATGAAGTCCAGTGGATAGCAGGTAGCACTCCTCTTTTTAGGCAGCCTGCTAGAAGATTACAAGAAGTGAGTATTACCAACATTGTGCTGCTTAGTGATTTGAGTAATGCCACAGCATCCTTTCTGTTGAAGCACTAGATCCTTCAGCTGTCATATGGGTTTGGGATAAGTTTTGGCATCCAATAGATACGTGTTAGTTGTCCATTTTCTTATCATTGCATGTTTAAGGATCCTTAGACATGCGGCATTAGCCATAGTCACACGTGGCAACAGAAGTGGAATGATGAGCTGTGTTTCTGAAGAGCTTATACTGAAGCTGCATGTGGGACAGGGCCAGGGCAGAGAAACAGAATGAAAGTGTGAGGAGCCTTGGTTACAGCAATGCATTCCAGCAGTCACTTGGTTTGGGCAGGTGTGGGGAGTGTCCTTGTTCCTCCCCTCCTGACGGCAGTGGCTGCTGCTGTGATTAACCCCCTCAAAGGAGAGCTCCTCTGCTGGCTGCTCACAGTTGATAGCCCGCCTCTTCATCGCAATTTGTCTCACCTTCAGAAGTTTCCAAGCCTCTCTGGCTCTGTAGTTCCATGCCATGGGAGATATTTGTTTCATCTACACAGCCTGAGTAGTGGAGTCAATGTAAATGCCTGTTCCCCCCGTGTGATGCAGTGAGTGAGTGCCCCAGTCCCAGCCAGCACTGCATAACATGGCTTATACCTGTTTTTAACTTGATTTCTATGGGATATCTTTGCTATAACTTTCTGATTTAGATACACCCCAAATTACATATTTTTTTCACTAAGCCCTGCCTTATAACTATTTTTTTTTTTTTTGCCAGCAGGAAGAATCTGCATCCTCCTGAAGACTAGGAAAACACCAGGGTTGCGTGCTAGCTCTGTTTTCTTGCCAGTAAAGCTGGGGCAGCCACGTGTGGCTCTGCACGTCTCCAGCTGCTGGGAATGCTGGCACACTGGCTCAGCACCACTGCTCAGCTCATCAGTGGCTGAAAGCACCAGTGTCATTTACCGGAGCATCATTTCAAACATCTGCCTGGTAAACCCCAGGCTAAGGCATCCCTCTGGACAGAGCTCCACCGCAGTGGTCCCTCCCCCTCACCATCACCTCCTCGGTGTATTGGGTGCAACGTCTCCTCTTGGCTGCCTGACCTCACATCCCTCACAGCAGGACAAAACCCAGACGAAAATATCACCTTGTTCGTACATAATAAAAAAGTCATTTTCACCCTAAACCAGGGCTAATTTTGCCCTGAAGCTGGCATGCTCTGAATGGAAAATGGGCCTGATACTGCTTCAACAAAATGTGCAGAAGTCAACCCATTTGTCTGTACTGAGCTAGGAAAATCCCTTTACTTTGCTGTAGTTACAAATGTATTTCACACTACTGTTCAGGACTTCTGTTTTTCATGTCTGGCCTAAAAGACAGCTCTCTCCAGCCATCAAGCACTTGTTAACCCCATTTACGGGAAATGGTTGCGCACTGAGTCAGAGGGAAGAATGACACTTATTGAATCACCAGTGCCAGTGTCCCATGGGTTTTCCTTGGAGGCCTCTCAACTAAATATTAGCTAGGAAAACACAAGACCATAGGGACTGCCACACCAACGGCAGCCAGCGGCTCACCTATCATCGTTCTGTCCACACAGACATGCCTATAACCGATGGAGCCCAGGCTCTGCCTTGGCACAAGGTCAGGCACCGCAGGTTTGCATCCAGAGTTCGCGTCTCACTGCACGTTAATTCTTTCCAAGCCGTGGATGATGTTCTGTCCTCGGCAGCAGCTGGCCTGGTGCTCTCTGACAGCAAATTAAAACACTTCCAGCCAGCATTTGCTGCATTTCCCCCTACTCTCAGCTCGAGCTCTAGCAACGGTAGAGGTGTCAGCCCCAACAAAAAGATCTTAGAATTATAGAATCACAGAATCACAGATAGAATTTTCAGAGCTGGAAGGGACCTTAAAGATCCAACACCCTCACCATGGGCAAGGAGATCCCCCACTAGACCATGTTGCCCAGAGCCCCATCCAGCCTGGCCTTAAAAACTGCCAGGGATGGAACTTCCACCGCCTCTCTGGGCAACCTGTGTCAGTGTCTCTCCCCCTCATGGTGAAGAACTTCCTCCTAACGTCCAATCTAAACTGATCGGTTACTAGCTTCAATCCACTCCCCTTAGTCCTATCACTATCCGACATCCTAAAAAGCCCCTCACCAGCTTTCTTGTAGGCCCCCTTGAGATACTGGAAGGCCACTATTAGGTCTCCTTGTAGCCTTCTTTTCTCCAGACGGAACAACCCCAACTCTCTCAGTCTGTCTTCATAGGAGAGGTGCTCCAGCCATCTAATCATCCTCGTGGCCCTTCTCCGGACGTGTTCCAGCACGTCCATATCTTTCTTGTGCTGTGGGCTCCAGAACTGGACACAGTATTCCAGGTGGGTTCTCATGAGAGTGGAGCAGAGAATCACCTCCCTCGACCTGCTGGCCATGCACCTCTTGACGCAGCCCAGGACGTGATTGGCTTTCTGGGCTGCGAGTGCACACTGTCGGCTCATGTTGAGCTTCACGTCCATCAGTACTCCCAAGTCCTTTTCTTCAGGACTGCTCTCAAGCCAGTCACTGCCCAGCCTGTATTGGTGCTTGGGATTGCCCCAACCCAGGTGCAGGACCTTGCACTTGGTCTTGTTGAACTTCATGAGGTTGGCCTGGGCCCACCTCTCCAGCCTGTTGAGGTCCCTCTGGATGGCATCCCTACCCTCCAGTGTATCATTTTCCCTTTGGGTGTGATGCCCACCAAAGCTGTCCTTCCAACACAGGATTTGGTTGTGGCACCCCATTGCTCCTCTCCTTGTTGCTCCTCTCTTTTAAGGAGGTAAGTTATGGAGGAGGATTTCTTGGGAAAGCAAAGTGCTGCAAGCAAAGCTGGGACTCAGCACATCTGAGACATCAGAGGACATGTCTGATTGTGTTGGCGGAGTCATTGGTGCATTGAACTTGGTTTCATACCTGACTAATCTGCACAAATCATTTCCAAGAGAGGATCACAGTGTGTCTCAGTCTTCACCTCCTCACTTCTCTCTGGACTTTCAGGAATTGGGATGATTAAACTAGCTCAGAGTTCAATCTCTGACTCAAGTCTGGAGTGAGCAAGACTTTTCCACGTAGAAACAAACTCTTTCCACCATCAGAATGGGTGAAGCTGTCTAGGAGGGCTGGGTAGCTGCAGAAGTGGGTACCAAAATGGGTATTTATCAGTAACTGCCCAGAAGGGAATGTTGTTTTTTGGTTTTATTTTTAGCTGAGATTCCATAATAGTATTATATTGATGCTGTAAAGAACTTTTTTATCCTGAATTTTTAAACTAAAAAATTTATTCTTTTTTTTTAAAAAACATCCCTCTTTGTCATTGACTTACGAGTGTCTCGAAGTTTGTTATTTTCTGCTATGTAATAAAATGGGCTGTATTGTTCTTGTGTTGCACAGATGCCTTTTTAAAATTCCTAAGAACACTGAAAAGGCTTTATGGCAGAAGACATTTTAGGCATCTGGATGCATCCAGTACACAGGAGGTGTATTCTGTAATAACTTATGTAGGCTTTGCATTCTTTGTTTCACGTGAATGTGTTTTAAAGTGCAGATAACAGTATAAAAGGTGAAACAAAGACAGTACTCTCTGCCTGCATGTGTAAAGGCAAAAGAGAAATGGAGAAAAGCCATCACTCACCCACTTGGCAGGTGAGAAAACTGTTCAGATCTTTGTCCAGATTCCAATTGCCTCCCAAATTAGGCAAAAATATCACCAAGTACACCAGTCAGGAGTGCTGAAGGAGGCTGCAGGATTGAAAGTTGTCATACTCCCATCAGCCAGCAGTAAATTGATTCAGCAGTGCCAGCAATGAATCAGTTCAGCAGCCTCTATAATAAAAGACTGATCCAAGCCAAGGTCCCTGATGCAGGTCCTTGTCCCTGACAAGATCCTTGTCTCCTGGAAGGTTCTTTGAAGCTGGCTCCAGTTATGTCACCAAATGTCTGGCAAGATCAGGCATTTCATGGATGCCTCCAGACAAATAGAGATTATCCTGCTAGAGCAATTTCATGAGAAGAAATTATGGTCTCTCTTCCTTTGTTTTACAAGCCATTGCATAGTACTGACAATTCCGAATGACTCTTCCAACATAGCTCAAAGCCGGATACACTTCAGCACTGTGTGAGGCTCTTCAGTACTTCTCTTGCAAGGCCTTGTTCTAGACATCAATAATTTTGTTAAATTTTAACTAATTGATTTGACATTTTCCATTCTGGACATGACCTCAAGCCTTTTATTTTGTGGTTTTTTTTAATTGTTTTTTTTTATATATGAAGTACACAAAGGGTGAGTGTCAGGAGGACACTCTTCTCAGTCATGACCAATGATAGGACAAGGGACAACTTTGTCCTATGAAAGCTGGAGCATAGGAGGTTCCACAAAAATATTAGGAAAATCTTTTTCCCTATGAGGGTGACAGAGCACTGGCACAGGCTGCCCAGGGAGGTTGTGGAGTCTCCTTCTCTGGAGACATTCAAAACCCGCCTGGACGTGTTCCTGTGTCACCTACTGTAGGTGATCCTGCTCTGGCCAGGGGCTTGGACTAGATGATCTTTCGAGGTTTCTTCCAATCCCTAATATTCTGTGATTTTGTGATGACTCTGTGATTCTGTGTGATATGAAAGTGAAGGAAGAACTGGAAATTTCAGCAATTTGGCATGATTCCTGGGAAATAATTTCCAGGAAGGAGACTAGAGTAAAATGGACTGATTTACCAGAGGGATGCCAGCACAGAGCAAAATCTTGTGGCCTTTCCTCTGAACAAGAGCCATACCTTTTGGATGGTGGCAGTGATACATATTGGGTGATAGATGGTACAGGAGGGGCAAGAGAAAGACTGGGGCTGGGAGCAGGAGGAGTGAGATCCAGCTCATTGTATGTAAACGCCTTGGTGAACCCCAGTCTTATGGACCCTGTGAGACTGGGGAACACACACTTGTTTCTTTGGGGAGAACCAGGTCCAGTTGTTCTGCAGAGCTTCTTGCTGTCTGTATTATATAGCCTTTTCCCCCAAGCCTAGCTTTGAATAGTTGCTAACCTCTCTCTAGACAACAGCGGTGTTTTATTGATTTAATATAGCCATGGCTCCAAGCCAGCTCCTCAAAAATAAAGATGATTTTTTTCTCAGTACAATGGGGGCTAAACCACAGGATCTGGAATATTCCTGTTGCACCCTCTGTCAGGATGAAGGACTGAGCGTTATGTCGTGCAAAGTTTAAATCAGATTAATATTATTGAAAAATGCATTGTGTTGCCTGTTGTTGGAGAACAGTAACAAGTCTTAGGTATGTAATCTAGGGTGGGAGAGCATTTGTCCTTAATTTCAGAAATCTGGCGTGCCTGTGGGCAAAATATTTGCAACCGTTTATCACAGATGGTCAAGAAATAACTTTCACACGGCAAACTTTCATAGTGCTAAGGAGCAAATTAACAGTTTCAGGTCTTCTTAAGCTGGTTAAGAATGAGCCATTCTCCAAGAAGCTGTGATTGTGTTGACATCTTCTCTATTTCCTGACTTTTTGTTTTGTTTTTCTATTTTATGTTTCTCTAAGTACCAAGGTCTAGCTGCTAGGCAGGGTTCATGAACCATCTGACACTGTGCAGCAAATTCTCTTGGTTTCAATGTATGACTGATGCATGCCCATTTTCTCATCACCCAAAATTGACAGACCATCTTACCTACTGGGATTCTCTCAATATCCCAGCACATTGGCAGGGATTTTCTACCTCTTTAGCTTGTATCACAGCATCACAGAATCACAGAATGTTAGGGGTTGGGAGGGACCTCAATAGATCATGTAGTCCAACCCCCTGCCAAAGCAGGATCATCTAGAATAGGTCACACAGGAATGTCTTCAGGTGGGTTTTGAATGTCTCCAGAGAAGGAGACTCCACAATCTCTTTGGGCAGTCTGTTCCAGTGCTCTGTCACCCTCACAGTGAAAAAGTATTTCCTAATGTTTTTCTATTATGATCTGATCTTTTCTGTGATAATTTCTTTTTTTGCCTTTGTAGAGTGCTTGTGTATCAGTAGCCCCAAGATCCCACTTTCTGCGTGCATCTTATTTTTAATTTTCTGAAGAAGGAGATGACTCTGTTGAAGTTTCTGGATTTAATAAAGATATTCAGGAATTTGTGATGACTCAAGTACACAGGAGACCATAGTAAACTCTCATTTGGAGATATTTTAAGTAAAAGCGTCCCCATAAAAGGACTCGGGAGAGCAGTGAAGGATTGTATGAAGGTAAGAACAGTCGTATTTGGTCTGATCACTTTTTCAGAAGACAGTGTACTGCACCATATAGACCCTTGGCCTGGCCCAGCTTGGCCAAGGCCATGTGTGCTTTAGGTTGCTCAACATATTGACTTCTGATCTGCTGTGCGAAGAAACATTTTCTTTTGTTTAGCTTCATCCTGCCCCTTTCTCCTCTCAGCTGTTGCTCCTCAGTTCATGTACCGGAACTGATGGTGAAAAATTTATCAATGTGGAAAGAATAATAAGCAAATACTGAGAAGGTTTAAACATAAAAGACTTGTTAACATTCTGTTCTAGTAAATTTTTGATAACAGTATGAGTTTCAGTAATGTTCCTGGAAGCATGAACGCATCTTGAGAATGTTCAGATTTCAAGAAGTCATTGAGATGACTTCCGCCACAGACACTTACCTTGCTCACTTTGTTTACAGCCAGGGCCAGAAAACTAGGGCTGTTTAGCCTTGAAAGGAGATGGCAGAGAGAGGACGTTATTAATATTTATAAATATCTGAGGGGTGGGTGTCAAGGGGAAGGAGACAATCTCATCCCAGTGGTGCGCAATAATAGAACAAGAAATAATGGGTTTAAGTTAGAACATAGGAAGTTCCACCTCAAGATGTGGAAAAATTTCTTTACTGTGAGGGTGACAGCGCACTGGCATAGGCTGCCCAGAGAGGTTGTGGAGTCTCCTTCTCTGAAGACTTTCAAAATCCGCCTGGACGCGTTCCTGTGTGACCTGCCCTAGGGGATCCTGCTCTGGCAGGCGGGTTGGACTAGATGTTCTCTAGAGGTCCCTTCAAATCCCTAACATTCCATGATTCTATGATTCTATAATTGCATTTTGCACCAAAATTAATTTATTATATGAAATCATCATGAGTTCATACACTATTTTGTTCAGTTTAAACTCATATTTCATATTACCTAAATATAATCGAAAAGTGCAGTGTTCTATAGATCTGACTGTTTCTCTTTCTCTTTCTGTACAGACTGCTCTAGGGAAGTGGTTTGGGAAATGTAAGTAAAGGTTAAGCAGGTGATTTCTGCATTATGCAACTACCCTAGATTAGTGCTTCTCTAATTTATTTAGAAGTCTGCATTACTTTCCTGTCACTCATAAATATTGATAGGCACTATTTGGCTAAATAAATAACTAGGACAATCAATTTCACTTTGGAAACCATCTGAAGCTGCACCAGCTAATCTCTCATCAGCTAATAAATACTGGCCAGCTGTGTTTGACAGTGTATTAAGAAATCCAAGGGCGGAAGCACATCAGATTTAATACAGTGTTCTTCTATTATTCTGGTTTAATTATTAACTTCCTAGCAGACATTGTCTTCTGTTGGTAAAGGGAATGCTCATTCTTTAGTGTTGCCATTTGGAGTCTGTCATCCAGGGTTGCTGGTTTAAGGATGTGTAGGTGCCTGAAGCAATGAAAGCAAACAGGTCCCTACACACTGCAGCAATATGGGAAGAGGCAGAAATTTGTCTCTGGTCAATTATTGCTCTTCTGGGGGCTTTCCCTGAACTGCAGCAATTTGCATAGCTCAAGAGGCAGCACATGTAATTGAGTTTTGGGAACAAGGGTACATTAGCCTGGGGTATGGTGCTATGGGGATTCAGTGCACATCATCTGCTCTATAACACCTGTGCATACTTTGCTCTGCCTCTTATGTAAAATAACTGACATCTTTGCTGGGAAAATTAGCTGGGGACTAGCTTATGCGAAGTATTTTGTCCTGGATGAGTTGAAATTGCCATAGAATATTGAAAAATTAAAGACTTTAAAAAAAATAAATTTAAATAAAATTAATAATCTTGCCAGGTACTTCTCCCTAAGAAAGTCTAAAATACTCTTTCCAATAAATTTCCTCTGATTCTAACCGCAACCTTCCTTGAACTGGAACAGAGCAGAGTTCTGATGTTCAGCTGCAGCTCAGCTCTGAGGAAACACCAATTCTCAACTCAGCTGCCATCTTCAAAAAATAAAAAAATCCCCTGGTATTTCAAGAAGTAAATCAAATATGTATCTCTACTGTTTGCACAGTGGAAGCTTTCATTTAAGTAGCATCAAAAAAGAAAAAAAACAACCCCCACCACCCTCCCATTAGAATAAGAATATTTAAATTAAAACCAAAATAATGTGTGCAAGTTATCTTTTGAGTTTTTCTATGCTAAAGTCAAATTTTAAATGATTCAAAATAAATAACGTTTTAATTTTTTTTCTGCTATTGTCAAAACTTCCCTAGTAACCATGTTTTGCGTTTCAAGGAGTGCAAAATGATATTATACTTCAGGAATTAATTTTGAAAATAAGTTTTCCTATGAATCATTGGCCAAATAAAATTTCTGTTAGAAGAGTGGATTGCAGAGGTAAAATCCGTTCTAATCTGGGGTTGGGTTACTTGAAACCATATTCTTACAAAAATATTGTCAAAAAGGAGTTTCTTCTACCTGCTGGAAAGCTGAGGCTTTGGTAGGATGAAACAAAACTTAGGTTGTCTGTTGGCTTGATAAGGGTGAAAATAAACACTCAGGGAAAACACAAGGGAGCAGCTACCTCCAGTGCTTCCTTGTCCCTGTCCTCATGGTAGTCTCCAGCAAGAGGCAGGAGCAATTGCATGTAAAGTCCTGACCAAGCTCAGTCAAGCTGCAATGGAGCATGATCAGTGAAACACATTTTGGGGTAGTTTTGCTGCCAAACACTAACAAGTATTTGCATTTGCCTTCTTATTTTTTTTTTTTTTTTTCTTCTCAGAACCTTAGCCAGATTGAGACAGATTTTCTTGTGCATATCATTCCTGCCTGGTGTTAGTGCAGTCTTTCTGCCAAATTTCAAGCCTTTGATACAAGAATGGCAGGCAAATCTAGAACTTTTCAACAAAGGAGTAACTTTTCACAGAATAATTCAGATATAGATACCATTTCCAAAACATCTATTATGAGTGACTTCCAGTGTTTTCCAAATTTTTGTTGGTGGATTCAGTCACAACTTTTTTCATTAAAATATTCTTTTAGTTCTCATTTTCATACATCTGCATCTGAATACACAGTTATATCTGTTCCAATATTATTTTTCAGTTTTGGAGCAAACTAAATTTGATTGCAAGTATTTTATTCCCTTCCCTATACATTTTGAAAGGCAGTGCATGCATTTCTGCATGCAGTGGGGTGTCAGACATATATTGTTACAGACATAAGCACTTTTCACACAAGTATGAAGGAAAACATTGTCTTCACTGTCAATTTAGGGTTGAGACTGATTGTATTTTAATTTGATATTTGCCACCTGCACGTCTCATAAAAAACAATGAACACCAAACCAAGAGAGAAAGAAAAACAAATCCCTGACTTCTTGCCTTGCCATAATAGTGCTGGAGTTATTTCAGGAACAGGCTGGATTGGTTTTCCCTGGGACTTAAAAATATACAAGAGACCGTGGTTTCCAGAAAAGAATCAAATGAAATGAAAAGCCAGCACTGGAAGAGAGAGAAAGACCCTTCCCAGAAGCTGGGTTGTTTTTCACTGGGTTATATTGGTCTGGACATTGGGAACACAGTGTTCCACCGACCATGACAGCTCCTCCTGTGACTAGTCACAAATCCACACCTCCCAGTGAGACGAAAGCCATAGAGACAGAGGAAGATTAATTTCTGAGAGCAGCACATTTGTTAGAGAGGCACGATACAAGAAAGCAGAGCATCACCGTCATCGGCCATTGCTAAGAGTGCTTTCCACTGGAAAGGGCTGATAACGGCGTATCAGTGGCACCAGGTTCAGAGCATCGTCTTTTGCCTTCAGGGTGTGTGAAGGACAAACTCAGGATGACTAACAGCAATGTGGGATAAGCTTTCCTACTCCTGATGAGCTTTTTTCTTTTACATATAAATAATAGAAACTCATCCCTTTTGCCTCCTTAGCATTGCTTGAGTGCTAAATCCTTTGCTCCAGCAAGACCCTCTAAATTTTTGTTAATTATATCGATGAAACCTGGGCTAAGCTTTTCCTCCTTTTCCCCATGTGGGTGAAATGCTACTGAGAGGGAAAATGGTGGTGCTCTATCTGGAGGTTTTGGGGGCCATTTTTGTTGCAGACTTGAGGTCGTGTTTCGCTGACTCTGCTGTTATCTTGCCGCAGGTGATGGCCACCTGAGGTACGCTGACTGCGTCCTTCCGTCAGGAGTGTGGCGACACTAGAAAAGAGGAGGAATCTGTGTATCTCAGAATCAGCTAACACAGACAGCCCTGTCATGGGTGATGATGTTGTATCACACTTTTGAGGTAATGCATTTGGTTTGCTGAAGGCATCAAAGCCAGTACAGTGAATCACACCCTCTTTATGCTCCATGAGAGTGTAAACCCACTTATTTTATAAGCTTTCTTGGGTTACCTCTCAAACTTAAAAAATATACTCAGATTAGAATCCTTTTTAACCTGGGAAGCCTGATACTG
>NW_009715407.1:174656-217944 GCF_000703405.1 Apaloderma vittatum | reverse complement strand
ACCTGAATTGTTCTATGATTCTATGAATAAACTGATTATAACTTGATTTTGGAAACTTTCTACATCATTGTTAACTATTCTAAGTTCTATCCATGACTTCTATAAAGAAGAAATACATTTATACATGAGAAAAAATAGGGAACATATCCAGTACTGCCAAAAATCCACTTCTGTACTTGCTATGCATTCAAAAGTTAAGATGTGCATTGAAAACGTAAGCTGATAGCTGACACTGGAAATGTCACTTGCTATATTCCTACTCCAGAAGAATTTCTTTTCGTGTTTTAGTAGGCCATGTTGCCTACTAAATCCTCGTCAGTATTTCATCTCTGTAAGTGAACACTGCAAAATCTGCACTTTTGGGTGCTACATTAAACTGTCACAGAATGCAGCTTTATAGAGCCCACCAAGTCATTTTCACATTCTAGGCTGTATTTAGCCAGAGACGGTTGGAATGGAAGTATTTTGCAAAAGCCCTAGTCCTCCCTCACGCTTTGTATTTTCAGCAGTGACAAATAAGACCTTACACTATTAGCTCTCATAGAAACTGATCCAATACTTTATCCAGACTAATAGTGTCTTCGTTCCCACTGTGAATAACAGCACTGAGACATTTCTGAGAGGCTGTTGTTGTCGCAGATGGTAATTAGGTGCGTGATTCTGCCATGGCCTTTCACAAGGTCTTGGATACCTCAAATTTACCTTCCGAGACATATATATGTATCATTTTAGCAGCATTGTACTGCAATAGGCACACATATGCACATACAATCTTTTTCTATCTCAGTGTAGAAAACAGGGCACTCAAAGTCCAAAATACTTAATAAAAATGGTCAGTTTTTATAAGCATAATTTTGAAATTAACTGAGTAATTTTGGTCGCATAATCATACCCCTGAAGGGATGCAATAAAATATAAATTTAATCAAATACATTTTTAGGACAGGCTTCAAGCTAGCGTATGTACAATTCTGACCCAAATATCTAGTCATGAGTATAATATCCGACCTTTAATTATAATTTCTATTATAATTGTTCTATTGAAGAAAATGTAGCCAGTGCACTTACCTGCAATTATGCACACACGATCTGTGGAAAGAGTAGATAAAGACTCTCTTGTGAACTGTCACTTGCTGAGCTAATTCACCCAACTGGTTTAATTTAGTTTGCCCTCAGTCTGTCGTTGCAGTGATTACATCTAAACGAAAAGACAAAAAGACAAGGAAACACCAAACCAAAAAAAAAAGAAAAAAAGATTTATTATTTAAATCTTTAATTTGACTTTTATTCTTGAACAATCAGAAGGTAAGGGTCACAGAAAACATGTTGTAAGAAAAAATGTTTTGTACACTTTCTGATGATAATGTATGTGAATATCTTATCTAATTGCTAAAATGTATCACCTCTCCAAGACTTATTACCACATGCACGTGGTGTTCTGTGATAGGTGCCCTGTATTTTACTTCTAATGAATTGTGATTTATAGGCTTTTTTTTATGGAATACGATCTGTAATATCACAGACTGCTCTTCAGAGCTAAATACTCTTTTCACTCCCGATTAACAAGTTTTCTGTGACACTATCATCTGAAGCAATATAAAAATGTTTATTTGAAATAGTCATATGCCACATATATAAGTATTACATTTTTATCATATATGCAAGCATCTTCTAATAAGAATTTTTATTGCAATGTAGCATCCACGCTGCCCTGTAGAGTACGCACTGCAGGCTGCCCTACCAATATCCAAAGAACAAGAGAAAGCTTTGGATGTGTGGATTCAACAGGACCACATGTACATCCATATCAGGCCCTATTTATAGAGAGGAATTCACCCCAGAGATAGCTCAGTCTCTTACATAGCATTTACTAAGAAGTATTAGTATTACATTTTCACACAGTGCACCAATTATTAAAGACAGGCACTAAACTGTCACACTAAAGCTATTCCAGAAAAAAAGTAGGAATAATACTTCTACCAAGAGGCCCAGGACTCCTCTCCTTCCATATAATCCATAATTTAGATATCTCTCTGGAAAATACCAACTCTGTCACATTTTAGAGTTGTTTCATACTGCCCAAACTGTAGAATATTAAGAAGCTATATAATTCTATTCAATCCAGTATAAAATTATCAAAAATCTTGCAGTACTGTGATTATAGTATACTTGGCAGTGAGTTACATCATCTCAGATGAACATAGATTTTTTTTTTTTCCTACAACAGTTCAAATCAGTAGCACATCTGGCAACCTACCTCTTTTAACAGTGACCAGGATAGATATGTATGTTAAAGAAACATATTTATACAAAGGTACTTCACTGGTCACAACATTTTCTGAACTGTCAACACTGGGAAAAAGCCCTACTGCAAGGCTGAGAAGACATGTTATGTGCTGTGCAAACCAGAGCACTCAAAATAATAACTGATGCCTCACACATATATTTTTTTTTTTTTTTGCTTGTGCAGAAAAGGAAAGTTTTGTCTGACACCACCCTGAACTCTTGCTGGCATTGGTGCTTTACACAGCAAATTGAGTGAGAAGGACAGCCTTATTTACCAAGTGTTACATACCATGTCATTCTTCTCTCCATGTCAGGAGAGGAGAATGCAATTTCAAGAAACATATGACACAAAAATATTGTTTGCCTTGAAAATGGTATCTGTTTTATAGTAATGATATGAGTCAAAAGACACAGACTGTCAGTTATGGGGACAACATACAGCAAGGTATCCACCACGACCCACAAAGAAAGCACACAGAAACATGCTCCTTGGAGTTTTTTTACACTAGCAGACCACTAAGAAATGTTAAGTCTCCTTTCAATAAAAGCAAAAGGTGCATTTAAACAAAATCAGATATAACCAGTAGCTGCAGATGTGGAGAAAGCCAAGCAATTTTATTTAGCATTTCTGAATGTTAACAAATTCAAATATTTATGAGGAAAATGTACGGGGGTATGTCTGCTAGTGAGCCTTTTATGACATACAGCATAGATCTATGGGATACAAGAGAATATCAGACTGCTAGTACTTGACAATAACATAAACAAGGATATACAAGAAAGAAGTTGAATCTGTGCTACATAATAAACATATTTACCTCTTGGGTTTGGAGTTATTGCTACAGAAAGACTGGAAAATAACTGAATTCTTGGGTTAAGCTAGAAGGTTTGGTCATTTCTTCTGTAAAATTTGTAAACCTCAAGTATTTCATACACACTCTCTTTTTTGAATTTTTTTTTTTTTCTTCCTTTTGTTTGCTGCTGTTGATAAAGGAAAAGGCTAGCAGTTTATCTACAGCAAGGATTTACAGGTGTAGTAACGCTTCTAGGTCACCAGCTTTGGCTAGCCAGGCTGACACAGTAAACTTCTGAATGCCAATGGCACAGAATCCCAACAGTCTCTTATTTATTAAATAAATTTAAAAAGGCAGAGGGAAGAAGTGTCATAAATGATAATCTCAAATTTCAATGACAATTCTTTAGCTACAACTCTGAATTCACATTCTTTTTTAGAACATTCAGAATACACTGAAAACCGATGAAGATGAAACAGCTTCTTGAAGCATAATAATTTCAAATTCAACCTATAAATTAATATTGTAAGAGATTAACCTCTCCAGCAGTTTATTGAGTGCTGTAGTACAATTACAAACTGTTGACTCCTCAAAATTCAGATTTACATTTTGATCGAAGCACAGTTCTAGATCAAAAGAAGTCCCATGGCTGTTGTACAGAGGATGACAACTGTTGAAGGATCAACTTGTTGGTCCTTCAGGAACTTTTATTATACAAATTCAGAACTGAACTACATGGGAGACCATTTGGAATACTGCAGAGGTAATGTAGCTGTGCAGATGACTAAGGAAAAAACTATAATCACTGTACACATTCAACTTAAACTTAGTTGGCTAGTGAGTTTCAGTAGCACTCTGAAATGACAAGCTATAAATCAGACAAATCAATAGGAATGAGAACTCCTAAGAAATTGTTTATTTTTCCCCCATTCAGTCCGGTTACAAGGAGGTGAATCAAATTATTGAGCAGATGGCTCAGATACAAGAACAGCTTGGTAGAAGCAGGACAAGGCTAATTAGAGCATCATGTCTGCTCCTTTTCTTTCCTTTAATTCCCAGATCATTCCCTCCTCCCTCCTATAGAGTATCAGCAGCCTCTCTGCTTCTCTCTAGAATATCATCTGATACCTCAGCAATGCTCTTTCACAGCAGCACATGGTGCAGAACTCCTACAGAATACGGAAGAGATTTCAGCTAACCGGGAAGCCAGGTTTTGTTTCCTTCTTACCCAATGTTCTGCACTTTTCAGTCTCTCGCAGGGAAACTGTTCTTTTGCTATATGCTCAGCTGTCTAAGTTAGAAGCACCTATAAATGCCCTCTGAAAGCTCATGTAGATTGATGATCGTGTCTGTATGAACTGCTACTGAAATTAAAATTATACAAACACACGAGAGAAGATCGAAGGCCACACTTTCCACACATCATGTAAGTTTAGACTGTTGGAAAGCCAAGTACACGGGGCCCTTGTCATCCCGCAATGTAAGCACCGTCTCCATACGGAAAACCAGAAGGCTATTAGGTACAGCTGCCTATGGAGAGCCAATATAAGATTTGGTCCCTTGGGCAGCTCTTACACTCCTGAGGGCACATGATTTGCCAGCCTGAGGAGCTGGCGGCTTGCGCTGACTCCCACGGAATTTCAGGACATGGTTAACTGCATCATCCTGTAAACGGGAGCCAGCTGACAATTGTCCAAAGACAGTCTCATTAATCTAGGATAAGACTTCTCTTTCCTGCCCGACATTGCCTCATCCATTGTATTCATCATGGAGACTTTTGCACCTACAAAACACAAGGTCTTCGGAATGCAATGGGTAAGGTTATTGACATCCACAAGGTCACAAGTCTGTATCAGAGCAAGTCAAACTCATAACAGCAGCTAATATTGTCTTGCTCTGAGCTTTTTTGTTTTAATGAAGGAAAAAATATTTTGTCAGTCCATATGAATGAATGACTATTCTGTATTTCACAAATAGACCATGTTTGTACGTGTTAGGAACTACCTCCTGTCTGAAGCAGGAATACAGCAGATACAAACCCTAGGACCACCTAATAATTTCTTTCTTTGCTCACCTAATTACAGATAAGTGTGATGGCTAATTTTGTTTCTCATCTAAAACTATAACAAGGAAAGGGATGGGAAGCCTTTATACAAATCCTTTATAGTTAAGATAATATAAACATGCCATGCTCGAAAACACTGCCATCAACACTATTTTAGCATAATATAAATGAGGGCAAGAATACACCAGGGTCATATACCACTGTCTTTTATTTTTTTTCCCCTCTCAATAGAAATTATTGCAATCATATCTGTGTTGAGCCATTGTGAGTTATGCAGCATTACAACACCTAAGTATTTTTTATAACTTTTTTAAAAAAATTTTGCTGGCAGACATATTGGTGAGATTGTGATTGTAAATCTGAGTATGTTCACGAAAAGCAAGAGGTAATCTGAGCTGCATAAGTTTGAAAGAATTAGCGGAGTTTATTTTTTAATTAAAACAATGTTCTATTTCAAAGACATAAGCTCGTTGCTAGTTAACTAGACGTGAACTTAAAGTAATTGCACTGGCATTACTTTAATGACTCCACATTTATATCCAAGGAACTGAGAGTAAAATTCATAATTCATCCTTTTTTTTTTTTGCCATAGTATGTCAGATGGACAGAGTCAAATAAGAACTAAGTCTCAATGGTCAAGAATTTCTGATCTACCAGAATTAAGTAAGCTTTTCCATAAAGCACTGCATGTACGCAGAAGTCATTTAAAGAGTGGAAGGAAAAATATTAGACCTAACAGTAAGGGACCAAAGGTTATTTGTGGAAAGCTTCTAAATCTATTTCTGGGAACGGAAGATCGACAGAGACCCAGACTTGAGGTGTCCCTTAGGTAATAGCAGAGTTTAAAAGACCAATAACAACCCAAAGCCTACATATTGTCACAGGAATAAAAGCTTTCCCAATATGTGAAGAAAAAATATGATTGTGATAGCCCTTTTGGATTTCTGAAGTGCAGATACACAGCTGCATTGGCTGGAGATTAAGAAAGCATCAGAAAAACTGGACAAAACAACTGGGAATCAGAATACCCAAATTCTAGTAACATTTCAGTACGAGCCATGAACTTAATGTCACATTTCGTGACTTTTTGAAAGCAAGGTTAAAACAGGATTTTATTACTGATTATGAGATTGAGCTCCAAGGAGATCTATACTAACAGATGTTTACCTACATTTAAAAAAAAAAAAAGCAATCTTGCGAAAGTAAATGCAGTTAGAGCTCAAAGTTTCTGCAGAAAAGAACAAGTAATCTGGAGGTACAGAAGCCAGTCATATATCTCCTATCCTGACAAAAGTCTTTTCATAGGAGAAATTACTAGGATATAGAAGTTAACAGAGTAATGACAGAATCTTCAGATCTCCCTATGTTTCACTCCCTCACAGACATTCATTTGATAGGGTGGCTGGATGCAGCCACGATAACAAAAGAACAGAACATATACACTTAGTTTTAAAATCATTCTGAAATTCTGGAACATAAGGTTCACAAGGAAGAATAAACATATATATTCCCTTTTCTTAATCAAGCTGTACCTAACTTAATAAGATGGAATACTAAGAAATACCTTTATTTTTTTTCTCTTGAAAACATGTGTGTGCTTGAAAATATCCTAGGACGGCTGAAACATAACCAAGCCTCAGCAGAAATTTAAGGGTGACAGACAAATAAAAACTATTTTAACTGGTCCAGTGAAATAATCAAGTCAATAGCTCAAATAGGGTGTACGGTAATATAAAACAGGAATTTTGTTAAGATGTTTCAACACAATTTTCTGCAAAACTTCAACCATCATATTTAGCAAATGTATTGTTATTCACATTCAGTGTTTAAGCTGTAGCAACGCTCAGCCAGGTCAACATATAGTTTTGCACATAGAGATCAGTCAACTTGATCTTATTTTAGATCACATAATACAGCTTCCAGCACTGAATGTACTAATTTACTGGTTTGGGACAAGCAAACCATAAAAACCATCATGCAAATAGAGTGAGTTTTGTATCATATTATTGCAAAAGTTTTTGTAGAGGGGGGCAATCAGTACAATACAATAACTTGAAGCTGAGATATTTCAATCATACCACCTGCGTTGTAGATCTAGCTAGGAAGAAGGTGCTCCTATTAGTGTCTCTAAAAGTAATTGTTACTTTAATTGGGTAAAATAATCTCTGCTGCCCTCAGGCTAGCCATAAAACTGTGTTGGTGGACTTCTTTCCCTTCAGAACATAGAAGTGAAATAAAAAACGTGCCCTGTGAGTAAGCAAGAAGCTAAAATAGAATTGTTACTAATTTTCATCAAGGTTGAATGTGGGGTAAAAACTAAAAAAAAAACCCCAAGCCTAAACTAAAATGAAGTACACCACTATGACATTTCCTCAGTAGCTTTCTAGTATTACACAATACTATAATCATGCATCTGGCATGAAAATTCATGGAGAAAGGATGGTCTTGTAACTATTCAATCTTTTATTCCTTCTGACAAGAATCTTGGGTAGGTGATAATTATCATTAATAATTTGGGATATTTAACTTTTTTTGGAAAAAAGAGACTAATTATTTTAGAAAGCTACATTTTCAAAGCATTTTAATGATAACATTATACTGCAAATTTGTTGAATTTATGATGCCATTTAGAAACAAAAGCACTTCTTGTTATCTTAACATGTGCAGTGTCAAAAAACCCTGCATAACTCCCTTGGCAATTTAATTTCTAATTCAATACTGTGAATTTGACCATTTTTCTGTGTCTGAATGCTTACTGAAAACTATCTTCTCAAGTCTTATGTACATGAAAAAAATCTTGTTTTCACTTTTATGTATTTTGCAACATGCTTCACCTTAGTCTTTATTTGCAACAGCAATTTTTTAGCACACATTTAAGGCCAAATCAATATACAGTTTTCAATACCTGAAATGTGCAGAACCAAGATGTCTAACCAGCTCCTCTTTGAAATATTTACTGAAGTGTATATCTGCACTGAATCAAGCAATATTAAAGTCTTCATCAATTAATAAAGCAATCAATCCTTGGTACTTATCTCTTTTCTACCTAGAACTTATTCACAAAATAGCTGTGATCTTGTTTTCCTTCAAGAAGGCAGAAACAGTAGATATATCTACTGTTTACCTGTAGGAGGTGTTATAAAATACTAATAGAAAATAATCTAATAGCTTTATTTAGAAAAACAGCTAGAAATGGGGGTAGGAGTTGCACTTAGAGTCACCAAGCCAATTACAGCATTTTGCAGAGAATGTAAAGGCCTTCATTTCAACGTTAACCTTCTCAAAGAACTCAGATCCCTTTCTCGCACACCGCCCCAAGAGCATCCTAAAGCCTGGGTGATAAACTTTGGTGATGGAATGTTTTACCCTCTTAAAACTGATTGAGCAGTCAAATTAAGGATTCCCTACTGATCAGAAGAACACAAACCTACGAAATGCGTGAATTTAGGCTTTGTAACAACAACTGACATCCTTCCACTACAAAGTCAGGCTTCTTGAGGCAAGTACTGAAACCCATTTCATAACAAAGGAAACCTTTAAGGCAGTGGTCAGCATTTCTGACTAGATATTCCAAAACGCTCCCAACTCTGCAGGTTTGCCACTGTGTGTTCTATCCAAGCATGATGAAGTCTCCCTAGAGATTTCTACAGTGCCATAGGTTGTTACATGCATAGCGTTCTTTCCAGATTTTAAGTGCTCTATCTATCCAGAGCCTAATCAGCTGGGCCCTTTACAAGCAGTAGTAATGTTGCCAAGTTGACACTCCTTCAATCTAGAAAAGAGTTGGCATACAAAAGCAAGGCAGAACTTGTTCTTCTTGTTTCTGCATCTAAAAAAGTTATTTACCACAACGTCTATATTTGCTCTGCTTTTCTCTTGCTTGGGGAAGATTATACTGAAACACATGAAGGATTCTGGTTAACACCAGAAAATTAGCTGACTGACTTACCTGTTGAGAGTAAAAGCTTTTGCTGCAGGAGATTGTAGCCATGCGAGGTCTCCTGCAGACTGAGCTCTCCTGAAGGACTTGAGAACTTCCTGCTATTTCATTTGATATCTCCACCTCCCAATGCTTAATAACAGTGTTTTAAGGGACCTGTAAAGAAAATAAAGTAGTTTTTAAAAAGAAATGAAATAACTTTCCTGATGTCACCTTGCTGCTGATCGTGTTTGCTGTATCTTAAGGTATAGGATATACAAAATGTGCTTAGGCAGCTTACAAAAATGGAAAACCGAGATTCATCCTCAGTTGGAACACAGGTCTTGTCATCAAGGAAATAAAATTAGTAGCTTACATTTTAAAGGACTGAGCTCTAAGATAACTGTGCTCAAATGTCTCATAAGTTAAAGTTTTCCACAGTAGTTATATTCTCCCTTTACAAAACAGCAGTTACTATTTTAAACTTCATTTGTACCAAATTTTAGCAACTGTAGTGCTCCCAAATTATTTGTTTTGCTTAGCATACTTGACACAAAAAACAATCCAAGAACAAATGAGTTGGGATCTACTGAAAAGCCGAGGCATACCACTTCTTTAAGTATAAGTTAAAGGCCACAAGTTTTGCATTTTCCAGACAGTGCAGGACCTCAGTACTTGTCTAGGCTTGTGTACCTCTTGTAGCAATTTTCTAGCAACTAGATAATTGTTCCTTGAATTAATTTAAGACATTTTTAATTTATAGTGACCAGAGGTAGTTATTCAGCACAGAGTGAACGAGCTATCATTCCAGCAGAAGTGTTCTGTGGAAGAGTACACAGGCAGCACGACCAGAAGCCCCAGGATATAAGCATAAATCACAAGGATAGGTCAATTATTAGTCTGGGAGTACACCCCTGTTTTATCCTAGTGCAACTAGTTTTACAGAAAACACAGTAAACAAGAAGACTGAACAAAGGAACCAAAAGTAAGACACACCACCCCCCTCCCCAAGCCAATTATTTTTGTAAAACAAAACCAAAATTCACCCTAAAACTGAGGAGGAGGAAGAATCTACCATTACAGGGTTCCCAAAAGAAAGGAGAAAGAAAACTCTACGACTAGCATCACAGTTCTCCTGACAAGGGCATTGGGATTCTAAAAGTTTTTTTAACCCCTTCCTCCCCATGGTGGGGGGTGTCAACACTCGTACCCAGTGGGAAGTTAGAAGCCTGAGAATTACACCAAAGAAAAGCAATAGATAGCAAAAGGTTTTTCCTATATAACTATTTTTAATTGTTTATTTCTGATTTTAATTGTCAGAGTTCTCCTGTGTTTGTATGGATTATCAGTAAGCAGACTAACAATTTGGACTAGAGGGCTGTTCACACTGCCATTAGCTGAAATTCTTGCCTCTCCGTGCAAATTGTGTCCCCCTTTCTATCTGTAACAAGGTGTTGAGCACGATGAGCCATCAACACCACTGCTGAAAACTTGGAAGGAATGTTTTCCACAGCTTTTTGTAATCTGCACAATTTTTCCTTCTAAGCATTTACCTAATGGCATTTCAGGCATTCCTTATAATTATGTTGAAGAGAAATGATGGCTAATTGTCTTACACATGCCATTAACTCTACCGAGGTCACTGAAGACCTGTAAGTATTACAAAGCGTTCACTAAGTTTTGTGATTACAAACGTTCAATAGGGGTTTTCTACTCTATCAGTAATTACAGAACACAACACAGTTTGGAAGTACAACCTAGAACTATTTGCATTTCTTTTAAGAGTGATGGATCTGGTTGTCTTCGGGTCACTGAATGCTTTTGGGAAAAAATGTCCTAGTAGATGCAAACAGCAATGTCTACAGATAGATCTCTTGGTGCTTTCCACTACAAAGACATCTTCTCATGAGCTTGTAACAACAAGTTGGTCTTCACCATGCAACTAAGGTTGCTCTTATGCTCAACAGCTTTCCTAGAACCAGGTATCCAAATGCTCCCTACTAATCACAGAAACTAGGGATGAAGATATTTGCTATGCTGACCTAAAGTCTTACTGTGCTGACTAAAACCCACCCATGGTATTTTACACTCACACCGTGCATCCTGTGCAAATCATTGTGTATAACAGGAGTCAGATGCCCAATATATGTCACACAGCACAGTCTTTTTGGTCAAATGGATGCTAAAAAAATAATAAAAGGAGAAAATTGGAAGAACTATGAAAACTAAAGGAAAATTAATGCAAATGAGAATTATGAGCATAAAAGTTCGTGGAGATAAGAGGTTAGTGTGCTATACAGATAATAAAGATTACTTTTATGATTATTGAAAATAGTAAAGATTTTCAGAGAATAATACCAATGAGATAACTTCAGAAATAACCCAAATGACAACTATTTAAAAGCCTTAATATCTTGAGGAAAATAACAAATAAAAAAATAAATCTGAGGAAGTAACTTCCTCATGCATTTTAAAATTATCTTGAAAACGTTCTTCCCTCTAAGAAGAAACTGCTTTATACATTTTTATCTTTTTGACACTCTGACTCAGTTTTTAAGACAGTGTTCAGGGAAGTCGGCAGTTATAGTTGTTGGTTTTCCTCAAATACTGGAGAAAACTCTTGGCTCAGATCCCACAGTGTGATATACCTTTCCCACGTTGAGTTTTGCTCATTTTAGTGGGACGTGCAGAACAAAGTAAATAGATGCTTAAGAACAGCAATTTTTTTCAGAAAAAGTCACCTGTCTTTTTGATATTTACTAATATTGCCCCCCAAAACTCTCTTGTCAAAGCATAGCCTAATCTACTGTCCTGAACAACAGTTTCAGAAAATGCCTCTCCAGACAGAAAAATAATGAATTTAAGTTACCACATTGCTACTAATGGATGTTTATCTTTTAACCAATGCTAATTCACCCTTTTTCACCTAGAGCAGCTTCTTTAGTATATAGTCAATGGTGTCATGTGCAAACATTAGGAACAGATGTGGTCGATTAATAATTGTGTAGAAAAGCTAAATATTTTATGATAGACCACATAAATCTCTCCACTAGGAAATGTCAGCTCTCCAGCTTGTAGTCTTCGTATAGTTTTCCTTAGGTAGTTGCTGCCTTCTTCTTTCCCTTGAAGTACTCAGATGATATGACAGTAATTATGTTGATACACTAATTATCGAAGTCCTGCAGCATTATAGAAAAGACTTACATTTATTCCCTTTTGACATTTCAAAACTCAAAAAATTCCTTACAGTCAACTTCAAATGTGAATAAATAAACCAGGAATACTTTTTGGAAGATGTTGTTTAAAAAAAACCCCAAATCTACAACCCTTTTCTTCAGAACAAAACTTCTAATTAAAACATTTTAAGTCATTGGTGAAAAAGGAAAGTTGTTCTTTCCACAGTATTTTCATATGTCAGTGAACAAACTATTTGAGAATATTTGAATCAAAAGAAAATTCAGCAAAACTATTAATTATAAAGTAACTTCTACTTAACCTTATTCTTATTTCAAGTTTGTCTCTATCTGGAGAAGCACATAAGCATCTGCTTAGATCATACTGATGTTATACTGTCAATATATGCTTGCATACTTGCTGAAAGAACCCCTAAATCCCTTGGAACTGATATTAACTGGACAGATATGAAGACTCAGAAAAATACATGGGTTTTTTCTGCAGTCAGTACATGCCCATCAAATACTCTATTAAACTGAAGTTCTGAAATACTAATATGAACTAAATTCTACAAAAATTACCCTATAAATTCAGCTACTTTCCCTTCTTTTAAAAAAAAATATATTGGGTTTTTTTCATTTAAGTAAGAACCCACCATAGTAATATCTGCATGTAAAATGTTAGTTTCCCAGAACCTATATTAAATTAAATATTGACTTACTAAGCACGATGTCATTCATTATTTACTGTACTCAATCTGTGGGATTTATTAAAAAATTGATAGGAATGGCTACTGGAAAAATCCCTACAGGTGAGTTCCCCAGCCAAGTCAATTATGAAGTAAGCAAACCTGCGGTTACTACAATAAAATGACAGTATTCGATTTTAGCAGTTGGTGATATTTTAAAGGGACGCTTTGAGACACTTACTTGAAATGAATAAGCTGCACAGTTTCATAAAAAAAATTTAAGATTGCTTTTATTCTGTTATTTGCCAGACCTTTCTCTTCTCCTCTGCCCTTTTCTAAAAGCTGATTTCTCATTTTATTAGAATGTGTTTTTTTCATATATTTCAATAGTTCTCCTTCTACTCCTTAGACTTTCTATTTTAAAACAGCTTGAATATATCTGAGAAGTGCTAGTCAGAGCAGTACAGACCAACCTGCAAGTAATTGCAAAAATACTTTTAAGTGGAAATACAAGTTTTAGAAGGAAAAGGACATTTCCAGCTCCCTATTTCACTGTTACTTGAAAAATCCTATTTGGTCTAACGTTTAGAATGTTACACTGAGCGTAGAGATGAGTTTTGCATACGATTTATTATGTATGCAATTCTACGGATACAGAGTTCAGGCCTGCATAAGTTTCAAGCCAGTATTTTACTGGCTTAGATGTTTTCAGATAGAAATTCTAATTTATTACGTGCATTACATTTCACATACACGATGTCCTTGATTCAGATTCCCCATTAAACCATAAGTAGTGTACATTAAAGGAATGATCAAAAGCATTGGCAGTGCTGTGAATAAAAAACTAGAAAAGTCATATCAGCAGGAGAATAAGAGGTACAGCATGATTCCATCAAGCATTTATTTATTTTTTTTTAGGTTAATAGATGTTTTAAAAAGGTACCGGGAAAAACAATACTGTGTTGCATAGTACACCTCTCCTTCTCCAAGCCTTCATTTTTTTTAACGCTGTGTAAACCCACAGTTGCCTTCAAGCAGGGCTGCACTTCACCTCATTGTGATCTCCAGGATGGACCAATAACTCACAAATATAAAGAACATGTAAGTCACACAGAAGGAAAAGTTACATCCACAGGGGTTAATTGGTCACATCCATGCTTTTGAGGACTACAGCTAGTTTTAGAAAAGAAAATTGAACTCCACAAAATTTAACTACTAAGAAGGTTCTGAGCAGGGAGAGCTTATAAGACCTTTAACCCAAACAATGTAGTTTACACATGCATGCACTGAAATATCCTGGGGGAAAACTACCTCAATTCGTTTCATTATTAGAGCGCTCCTCAAATGTCAGCCTCCAGCTCTAGCACTGATAATTTTTGGTTTGGAGAAAGGGACTTTCATTCTCAGTCAGGTTCTTCTTAGAGCAAAGGTCCACAGTGAAATCACGAGTGAAGCTGTGGCAGTTTATCATTAGAACGAAGCATATGTCAAAGAGCTCGGAGGAATGGGGCTGGGGGCAGGAGGGAAAGCCGAAACACATTGCAGAGTTCATCATTTAGCAAAATGGTCCATTCCCTAAGCTGCTGCTTCACTCCTGGCACAAGTCTGAGCTCAACAACTCTCTTTGCTCGGGCATAAAAACTTTGCGTGAGCTTTGCAGAGATCCAGATGAAAGCAAAGAGCAGGAGAAGTGAAGTTCATGATTTTTCATTATGTTTGGATACACTATTAATCAAGAATTCTCTACAGAAAATCCTCAGCAACATCCTATCTCGCATTACCAGCACTCAAACAGTAATGCTATCAACAATAAAACAGTGATCATAATCTTACACCTGCATATAAAGAGTTTTGGGGCTTTTATTTGATAATGAGTTGCAGAAGTGGTGTGAAACTACAAAAATTCCCCACGAAAACATATCTCCAGGAGACAGGGTAAGAATTAACATACCTATAATGACAACTGAGGGGGAGGTCGTGGCTCATTTTTTAATCGGAGTGTGTAGGAAGGAAAGAAAATGGGGCCACACACGAGTTTACACCCTACTTAAATATTAATTCTGAGTCTTGATACAAAGCAGACAAGATCAAAGATATGAATTTTAATAACTGCTCAGTTAATTTTAAATTTTATTTTTAATATTCTTCAGGTCGAAACCTGAAGAATTTATTTAATGTAACACCAAAGTGTAATCAAAGGATGGGCATAAACAGAAATCTTGTTAAGAAGAACGGGGAGTGTTTGGAGGTATTCTGGATTCAAAGCACTAAAGAAAAAACAAGGCTGAATCCTCTGGCCATTTCATTTCTTTTTGCTTGTGTACAATCACTGTTTCCTAAGAAGGAATTTTTCTTCCAAACATTTTAGGAGAGATAAGCAAGCAGAGCAACTGGCGCGCTGATCTGTCGGTGACATGTTGTCTCCTTTATGCTAATCTGTTGGAAATGTCATTTGAAGAGATCTGAAGGCATCCAAACTTAACGTGGAAGGAAGTTTCATATTAAGAATTATTAAAACGCTACGTAGCAGTTTGCAAAATAATTGGATTCTATAATCATTGTGGGAAAATTACTACCTTTTAAATTGTTTTAAATACATAAACAAACAAACAGCAGATGTTTCTTGTAGTATGAAAAGGCCATCCTATACATACGTTTTAAAATATACCTCTGAGGCATGGTAGTATATTGCGTTTAAAGCTGTGGCACTTCAATTTTTTTTAAAAGGTTTTGTAAAGATCTGAAAACTTTTAAATAAAATTTCTTTAAATTAAAATAAAATAAATAAAGTAGTCACAGACAGCAAATGAAAACACAGCCATTTAGCTGACATTAAGTTACTCAAACACTACTTTTATTTGAATGCTGTCCCATGTGTTCGCCGCAGATGGGTGCTTTGAGAAAAGATCCCAATCAATTCTTACATCATTCAGAATTAGCACAGTGCCCCAAATCTCACGCTCAGAGCAGGGAAGCTATGTGAGAATATACGTTGAATAAATAGGTAGGGCTTAGGTCCTTCTATAAACATATGGTTGCCAGCATTCCTGTAAATCCTATCATTTGCCTATGGCTCAGTCTAAATACTCGGTGTTTTTTTCCTCCCTTTTAGGTCACATCTTGAAACCAGGTTTTGCAAATGCTGAGCAGGCTTCACTCTCTCTTCAGAACGACTGCTCTCTCCATTTGCAGTTCAAGTACTCGTCTAAGGTGAGATAGAGAAGGCTGGGGTTTGATTCTTTCCTTATGCCAGAGGATTTAAAACCTCACATTCTCCCCACCAGACTTGTCCCAGTGACAAATTTTTAAGATTTTTCAAGTTTGCCTAATATATGATGAGCAGTGCCATTCAGAGCATAGTAGTAACAAAGGAAATGTACTCCTATATTTTCATAGAATCACAATGTATTTTATCACATGTTGGTAAAAATATAACTCAGTTTTGGGCTTGCACCATTATCTTGAACATCTTACCATTCAGATTTTAAATCAAGTCTAAAAGAAAAGCCTCTACAAAACCAAAAGAAAAAAATAGATCTGTTCTAAATAATGAGATGGTTTAATACCCAACGTATCAAAATTTCTTGTAAATACATTCCCTATCAAGAGGAGATGTTTGTCTCACGTGTATACCAATCAATGGCTAGTTGATTAGAAGGGTGAATCTGGAAGCAATTCACTTACTTTTTCTTAATTTCATTCATTAAGCACCACTTCATTGAAGGCAAATATATTATAACGTGCAATCGCGGCAGCTAGAGTCCATTAGTATCTGACTGACCTGCCTTGGCATTCTACAGCCCAGAACAAGTTTCTCCTCTCAAAATGAAATTCTTGCCTCTCTGAACTCTTCATTCTGCAATAGCTCTTTCTTAGGGATACAGCTACATGGATCAGTCCAATTTCAGAGACCATTCTGACGGTCTCTGAAATAAACACAAATGTTTATTTGAAGTAATCTCAGTTAGGTAATAATTCAATTCATCCTGAACCGAATGTTTTCACAACAAACAGTAAGAACAAAGAAAACTATCACTTTGCTTCTTTCAGATTTCATTCAGCTTGTGAACAAAACCCCTAAAAAAGCTACAATGTGACTTTTAAAAAATTCTCATCCTGCTGGAAATTCTCGTCCTGTTAGAAGGAATCAAAATCTGTATCACAGCTATATTAGCACATGACAGGGAGAGGGTATGGGGGTGCATGGAAATCATTACTGCCGTAAATGACAGATATCTACTCTTTCCAGTACTTGTAACCAATTTATATTGCTTTAAGTATTGTAAGAAATATATACGTGCAGGCTGACAATAACTCCTCAGAAAAAATACCATGAAAACGAACAGGATAAGGCAACCACTATGGAAATTATCAAGTCTGATAAAAGATATTTGAATGTGTTTGTAGTTATCCTTGCAAGTATAAACAGTCCCTACCAGAATAGATAAAAGATGATAACACATCTTTGTCTTCAGTCAAAAACCAAAATAAAACAGGTAAGAACAGCTGGCAGAATAATATCAAGCACAATTTCAGAAAATTATATTATCTATACTAACTGCTGAGGGATGCGCCACTGTAATCCAGACCATCTCGCTTTAAGAGCCAAGAGTACAGGAAATGAGACTCTCTCCCTCAGGGCGGCCACCAAAAATGGGGAATACTGACAACATGAGGAGTGAAATGTTTGTTAGCTGAATACATAACAGCTTTGTTTCGTTTACTCTTTTGGTTTTACAACTTCCCTCTTCCCCCTTCTCCTCCCTTCCCCACTTAAACAGAGATCTATTACTTTTCTAGGCGACACATTGGAAGTGTTCAGAACTGGTATGCTAACGAAAATGAAAATAGTAATTTCTACTTTCAAGTTATATCATTACAGAATGACAACCATTTCTGAACATCAATTTAAACCAAAGCCAAACTCTAAATTTGTTTCATACTGCAAAACCATCAAATGATTCTCTGGATGATTTCTAAACGTATCTTGACTTGATCAATAAAGCTCAGTTTTGTATTTTTCAGTTTGTCAAGTTAAAGCAAAATGCTCACTTCTCTCCAAATTACATATTTCATTCTGAAACATGCTTTATTTTCAGGGATCTACCATCTCAGTTCTTATAAGTTATTTTTAATTTTTGAATGTAAAAATACCATTCCAAATGTGAGAACTCAAAATGCTTAATCTTGAAAACAAGAGAGCAAATGGCTGCAAAATTTCCTGAAGAAAACAGTTTTAGATAATGGTGAAGGGAACGTTCAGATCTTTCTGGTATTAAGTTCTATCTGTCACTTCATCGACCAGTTGGCAAATCCAGCTGAAATGTTTCTGAGCTCCAGAGAGGGCTACATTACCTGTTCTCTTAAATTGCCTTACCAATACATCAAGGAGCATGTTGACAGGGGGTTCTATGCTGTTAGACACAGGTCAGCTGGGGGTTTTGCCTTGACTGTCTTGAAACTAAGTAGTACACTGTAATTAGGCCCTAGCTCCCTCTGGCATATACTCACTTTAATAACTGTATTATCCTCCAAATCACCTGTTAGAAATGTCTTCTTTAATCTTACATACCACACAATTTATTTTTGGCCTATGTTGTAGCATGTAGTTACTGGGAGAAGGGCTCTAGCTCATTTTCCTTGGCCCATTCCTCCCAAGTAGTTACTCTTGGTAGTGTCTGTGATGTGCAAAATACCTTCTGAAAACAAAGAATATCCCAAAGGGCTTCTACAACAAGCATGAAAATGCAATTAGCAGATATGGAGGGAAAAGAGGTAATGAAGAAAGAAATCACTTTTTTTTTTTAACCTTCTTCAACATAGAATAATCAAGAATATTAAGTAACAAAACCCCATGACTGCCAAATTTAAGCCTCATCTTGTTCCCTCGTCTTGTTGATCCAGGGCTTTTCATCTCGTACGTGTTGTGTGGAGGTCGGAGTGATGGACACTTACCCTGCAGACGCAACCAAACAGCCAGACAATGCTTCAAAGAAAATCACTACTGACACTAATTTTACTTGATGCTGAAATAAAAAACAAGAGCCCAAAATACGTTACCCCTTTTTCTTATAGTTTCAGTGAGAATAGCTTGCAGTTGGTTCAAGCATCAGTCAACGAAAGATCAATCTTTTAATACCTATAAAAAAAAAAATAATTCTTCCTCTAGCTCAGTGCATAGCCTGCATTTTCTTCCATCCACTCATTCCAAGAAACTCTTATCACATACTTGAAGTATTTGTTCTTTTAGTTTGATTCCTTCTCAATATAGAGAAAAAAAGAAGAGGTATCCACAAGTATTTAGAGCCGAATAAGCCCAGTACTTTCATTGTGTAAATTTTCATGATGTGTGTAACAAAAAGAGTGAGCGAGAGGAGAGGGAGGGAAATTTTACATCCTTAATAGCAAGGATTTTGGAAGTTTCTAGTTTGAATACAGTTTGTAGTGCTGTAAAGGCTGGACATGGATTTTAGCCTCTGCCTGACTGGGAGATCACAGCAAAGCAGCATATTCCATGAGCCTCTATGTGAGGTCATTACTCTCTGATTGAGAATTCACTTTCATGCCTTGAATCTTGGAAACCCAGGTGTGTTGTAGATTAGTACGACTTACAAGCAGTGTGTGGAAATTTATTATGATAATTGTTGCTTTTATTTTTTATTTCCCTGAACTCAAAGATAATTAATGCCAGTATGTGTCCTGGTGTCTGACTCCCTTAATTGGCCCTATGGTGCCTTGGGTGTTTGAAAATCTACTCGCTTAAATGCTTTTTTTTCCTATTTTCTTTTCCTTTTGACTTGTTTTCCTGGAGCTGTTCATTAGTGCCTAAAATATTTGATTACATTTAATTGTAATGTCTTCAGTTCTGTGCACCTGCTGCAATTTATGAAGTCGGGGAAAATAAGACCTACAGAAGCTAAGAAGTGAGATGAAGAATTGAATGATAAAAAGAATTCCCCTGCAAAGGGTAATTGGGGTTAAATATGGAAGCAAACAAAAACATATTTTCAGTTAGGTTTTCCGAGCTGCTATGTTAGCACCAAAAGAATTTCTAGCATAATGGTTTCATTTTTCATGTTTCTAAAATATTTCCACATCCAAAGGTTTTATCTCCATTTCAAGATTCCTGAATGATGGTGCTGCCTAGCCACCAGTGCTGAGCCCTACTCCTACTTGAAGATCCGTCGCTATAACAAAAACCTCTCCCGCTCTTGACGTCTTTCTTTTAGTCAAACATGCCCGTTTTACTACCACGTGTTTTTTTTCCTAAATAATCTTGAAATGGTTAAAAAGTTTCCTGCCTGACACCACAGCTTAAAGCATTTGCAACGCAGTTAATAATACCAATATAAATTAGCATCACTGAGTATTGAAATTCCCTTGACATCAGTAGAGAAGGCATAAGGGATAGAGTAAAAAAAAAATAAAATAATCTTTTGCATTTTTAAGAGGGAAATTACGTCAAAACATAATTTTGTTAAGCTGTACTGTGTTTTCTCATTTATCTCTAAGGAGCAGTATAAACCTGTAGAACAGCTTCTAAAATACTTTTTTCAGAAGAAAATTAATTAGATTAGCTTTAACGCATTCAATGTTAGCATTACATGACAAATTCTTGTTTCAGCAGTGCAGAGGAGAAGTAGAGGAGAACAAAAGAATCACCTGCTGACGGCTGTAACACTTTACAGAACATACCTCACTGTTGTGACCTGTTAAGTACTCGCTGCCAAGAAAATGCTGCAATTCATATGCAGCAGCATCCCAATACTCTTCTTTATTTCTCTGTATTGTAAATATTACCTGAGGCATTTCACAGCAACGGTTACTGATCCATACAGATCAAGGATCAGAAATCAATTTTTCCCTGACATCTCTTGCTAAGTGTGGCATGCATTGAGAAATACAAACAGTGACATCTCTGCTTTTTAAACTAATATTATTAACAATAGTCGTAAATGGCAATAAACTCTCAGGGGCCCCAGAACATTACCACACAACGAATGTTTTATGTTCCTAGCTACATTTCACTCTTGTGGAAACCACAGAGCTGTCAACAAATGCTAGAAATTAATCTTACATCAAATCAGAGACAGCACATAGCGGCGTGTGCAATACATTGATGAGAGATGTGATGACAGAGATATACACTCCCCTCTACCCATTTCCAGCTAGCTTTTAAACAAATGTTACAGCAAATGTAGGGCCTATTTTTACTTCAATTCAAGAATTGTCCCTGGCATCAACAACAGAAGACTGCTCTGCAGCTGAAAGCACGACACCACGAGTAAGCAGGAGGGCATTTTATTCTCTAGTTTCATAACAGATTTCTTGTCAAGACACTTGCTTTGTGTTTCCCTGACCTAATGTGCAAAATGCAAATAAATGTATCAAGCCGAGTCGCTCAGGGGTCAGTACTGGGACCAGTACTATTCAATATAGTATTCAATATACTATATTCAATATACTATATATACCATTAACCCTACCCTACAAGTTCACCCCTAAACCGCATCACCCAACACCACATCTAAGCGACACTTGAACACATCCAGGGATGGCGACTCAACCACCTCCCTAGGCAGTCTGTTCCAGGGTCTGACCCCTCTTTCCATGAAGAATTTCTTCCTAATGTCCAGCCTAAACCTGCCCTGTTGCAACTTGAAGCCATTCCCTCTGGTTCTGTCCCTAATTCCCTGTGAGAAGAGACCAGCACCAACCTCTCTACAATGTCCTTTCAAGTAATTGTAGAGCATGATGAGATCCCCCCTCAGTCTCCTCTTCATGAACTGAAATATACTATTCAATATAATATTCAATATAGATTAATGACCTAGATGAGGGAACACAGTGGACCACCAGCAAGTTTGCTGATGACACAAAACGGGAAGAGTGGCTGACATCCCAGCAGGCCGTGCTGCCATTCAGAGAGACCTGGACAGGCTGGAGAGTTGGGCAGGGAGAAATCTTATGAAATTCAACAAGGGCAAGTGTAGAGTTTTGCACCTGGGAAAGGAGAACCCCATGTCCCAGTACAGGTTGGGGACTGATGTGTTGGGGACAGGGCCCTGGGGGTGCTGCTGGGCAGCAGGATGGCCATGAGCCAGGAGCCTGAAAGTTGAAGTTTGTTTGTTCACAGTGAAGAAGTTGCACAGAATTTTGGTCGAGGTCCATAGTTCTCCCGGGTTCTGCTCGTCTCCATCATCCCTCCAGACCTCTGCAGCAGGCAGGGGCTTGAGTTTCACACGGGTAGAGACAGACTAAATGCTGGAGAGAGCCCAGCGCAGCCACAGAGATGATGGAGCTGAACATCTCCCTAATGAAGAAAGGCTGAAGGGGCTGGGTCTCTTCAGCTTGGAGAAGCTTTGAGGGGTCACCTCATTGATGTTTATAAATATGTAAAGCGTGAGTGTCATGAGGACGGAGCCAGGCTCTTCTCAGTGATGTCCAGTGACAGGACAATGGGTACAAGCTGGAACGTAGGAGGTTCCACAAAAACATCAGGAAAAGCTTTTTCCCTGTGCAGGTGCCGGAGCCCTGGCCCAGGCTGCCCAGAGAGGGTGTGGAGTCTCCTGCTCTGGAGACTTTCCAACCCACCTGGACACGTTCCTGTGGGGCTGCCCTGGGTGACCCTGCTCTGGCAGGGGGTGGCACTGGGGGATCTCTAGAGGTCCCTTCCAACCCCCAACATTCTCTGATTCTGTGATTTGCCAGTTGTCAGTTGGCCAGTTTTTGAGATTTCACGGGAATATCAATTCAATGTTTTAATTCTGTTTTAAAAAGTAAAGCCGATTAATGAGATGGTAGGATGTATTTACAGAGTTAAGATCACTGTATTTCTATTTTGCAATCTTGTGGTTGTTGACAGTTACAGGCCCAATGTGGCCAGTACTCTAATGCACAGTTGTTATGGTCAGACATGCAACTGCGATAGATTTGGTACAGAAGCACAACTTTAAAGCAAAGAACAAGGAGTACATGCACAAGCAACATGCACAAGCAACATGCACCTCTCAATATTACAAGTAATTGTTTTTAATTTTTGACCTTAATTCAAATGGATAACTCAAGACTAACTTGGTTTTTGGTATTCAGATTTCAGACATAATACTTAAATAATTAAAAGATTGGAAAAAAAAACTGTCTAAAAAAAGAAGATTAGGTTGGTTTTTTTAAAAAAAAATAAAACTAAGACTTTCCTTCCAGTTGACTGACTGGTGGGAAGAACAAGACAAACCAAAACAAAATGTGCATTTCCTTCATTAAATGAGAGCAAAACATGTCCACTTTATGACCATTTCAGCAAAGATAAGCCATTGTTAGCTTAATTTTTGTCATGGGAGGCAGCTCTTTTAGGCACTTGTTTCTGTGCTGACTCTCTAGATCTAACTGATCTGTAGATCTTTTCAGTTTAGGGAAGGTCATGCATATGCCTGTGTTTTATCTGACGACCACATTCAATACAAGCACAGAAAATAATCTCTACCTCTGATACTGAACTTAAGCCTTCTCTTAGATGCCAAGAAAGTCTGAGATTTATCAGATTTCTAGCTTTGTGCTGTTAGGCTTGGATACAGTTGTGTAAAAGCAAATTGGACAATAAGAGTTTAAAGCTGAAGCATTAAAAACTTAAAGGCTTCTTAGAGAGGTGAGGATCTTGGTGGCAATTCAGAATATGCAGAGAGCACGGCTGGGTGGGGAACACGTGCGGCACGGCTGAATCATGTATGTGCAGTTGTCACACACTAAATAAATTTACACACAAGAGATCTGTTAAATAGTTGCATACCACATGGAACACACTAACGGAAAGGAAAATACAAATTTACGCAATGAGCGTTAGTAACAAAGGTTTAAAGATATATGCTGCAGTTTCACCTTTCAACATCTTCTATTAAGCTCGTCATGATGGCATCTCCTGCATTTCTGCAGAACTGCCGCTCCACAATGTTCTCATCAAGATCTCAAATATTCCACCCTATGGACTCCTGGACCCATAAAGAGCTCACTATATGATCATAGAATCACAAAATGCGCTGGGCTGGAAGGGACCTTTAAAGGTCATCGAGTGCCAGCCCTGCAGTGAGCAGGGACGTCTGTAACTGGAGCAGGTTGCTCAGAGCCCATCCAGCCTGGCCTGGGATGTCTCCAGGGATGGAGCCTCCAGCACCTCTCTGGGCAACCTCTGCCAGGGTCTCACCACCCTCATTGTAAAGAACTTCTTTCAAATGTCTAATCTAAATTTACCCTACTCTAGTTTAAAAGCATTGCCTCTCATCCTATCGCTACACGTCCTTGCAAGCAGTCCCTACTCAGCTTTTTTCTAGGGCCCCTTCAGGTATTGGGCCGTCCCTGGCGGTGTTGAAGGGAAGGGGAGATGTCACCTTGAAGTATAGTGGTGTTGATTAGGGCCAGGAAGAAGTTGGACTTGGTGATCTTGAGGGTCTCTTCCAGTCAAAACTGTTCTATGATTCAATGACAAAGTTCTTGTATACGACCAACAAAAGAAGCGTAAATTCCACCCTCTGACTCTGGCGTCAGCTTTTTTCACCTTAAAGTTCCAGCAACAGTTCTTGTCTATCATTTTAAAGCTACTCACTAAAGATACTGTTTTGGTAGAATCTATAACCTCTTTGCAACAATCAGTGATTTATTGATTTTTCAGACCAATGTACTTTTTATAGACACTAGTGCAATTTTATGATAAACTTAATAAAAAATAAAATGACAAAGATGCTGTGATCTTCGATATCTAAATGAAAAGAGCATGTGTTATTTTAACTCTAATATCCCTCTAGTACTTAAACAATGTTAAAGGATTAATGAAGTTCTAGTTACAAGTTCCGAATTTTGAAAAAAATACTTCTAACATTTCTAGGTGAATAAGAAAAGAGTAATCATTTGTGTGAACTATGAACAGATGTCTTGCTTACATGTGAAAACTAGAAGGCTGTTAGGCTCCTCCTCTTGAAAATCAGGTTCAAGTACAAAAGGTTAGAGAGAAAGGTAGTAACATAGTCCAGAAATAATCCATGAGTGATCAAGTTATTTCATAACTCTCTCTACACATTCTGGTCTTTCTAGGTAAATCAGCCAGATCTTTCTGTTGTTTTATTTAGTCCAAGTATTGAAATAATTAAAGAGGAAGATGCAGGAGGCATAGAGCAGAGAATGTCAAGGACACTTGATGCAATACCCTAATGATGAATGTTCCAGCATAGTCAAATAAACAGGTTTCTCTAGAGATTGTTTGAATGAAAATAATGTAATTGCACAAATAGCTTAGGCTGAGTGTGTGTGTGCAGAGGAAAAAAGGAGAGAGACAAGCAGCAGTCATGCTTCTTGTAGTTGATGGCGTGTGGTGAATAATTGATCATTCCTTCCTTCCTTCTGATGAGTTCACTAATTCTCTCAGTGCCGCACTTCTACAAGTGTCACGATCACTATTAAACCAGCAGAGGAACCCAACAAGCCCTTGAGATTACCCACTGTCTGAGATGCCTCTTAAAGCGTCGGCTGAAAAATTAAATGTGAAAAGCAAGAAAACGATCCCAAAGTTGTCGCCTTTGCTATGCGCTGTAATGCTATACTCGACAGGCACTGTTCCCCAGCGAAACACTGAATTTATGGTGCCTGCTATTTATAACAAAAGGGAAAGTAGATAGAGCCATTCAGTTTATGGAGGAAAAATTACATTAACTTTTTTTTTTTTTTTTTTTACATTCTGTCCATTAACAGCACAATTTACGGGCTTTAAAAAGGTTTTAAGTTAATTTGTGCACGTGAAAACGAGGGGCAAATAATACAGCCAAAACTGCTTGGTATGATTTCATACTGAATAAGTTTCCTTATAAGCTAAATTGATTAAGATACTTGTCACCTTATTTCTGAGACTGGCAAGTAATCCAAGAGCTCAGATGGACAAAGCTGTCGGTCTACACCAGAGTCACCCAATAGAACTCCTGTGTGAGTAAGGGCAGTTTTGCCTCAAAACATTTTGCTAAAAGAAATACTACAAGCAACAACAGCATACACCATTTTTACAATATCAGCATTTACACAAGTGGAGCCAAGAAAACTGTGTTACAAATAAAAAGGCAACTAAAAGCTCTAGTGCTACTAGGTAAGTACACCATCCTCTGAGATGCCATCCATGCACACAAAACTATTCTCTAGAGTTCCTGCTAACTGAATAGACAACTATCAAAGATCCTGGGAAGAAAAAAAAAAACCAAATTGTCTCCATTTTGCAAATAGGCTGCACAGACACAAATGTATAACCCTGCTCTTCTCACGCAGCTAAGGCAGAAACAAGAATTAAACAGAAAATTCCTTCCTGAAAGTAGTATTACTAGAGGCTACAGAAATTTATCCTCAAATCTACCTAGATAGTATACCCTTGAGAAGACTCTCTTTGCTCCACTTGAAATTATTTCACCAAACTCATCTCAAAATTTTCGTTCTTTCAAATAGCCATTTTTGGCAAGTTCACTATTCGTTGGAAATGCTTCCTCGGACTCCCTGATCATTTCATGATGGCTTTTTCTTCAAATTCCACAAAAAGGAAGGACTTCTGCTCCAATTATACAAAGAGACAAAGTGAAATGAGATAAAACAGGGAAAGAAAAAGCAAAATTGGGATGACAAACAGCAATATGGGAAACAACCTGTACAAAAATGAGCAAAGCTGTGCAGAATGATGACAGAAAAAGACAAAACAAAACATGCAGCATGGGTAAAGTCAATGTTCAGAAAGAAAAATACGCCAGGTTTTTAGTGAAAGGCATCCACCTACCAACCTGTCAAAAACTAGAATCATTGTTATCTAATATAAACCATGGCAGGTTTCCTTTGTCAGAACACAAACATATCATAGCACTCCTAAGTTCATTACTCTTGAGCATCATTCCCTTTTTGTTTATCGGAATTATATATCTTTTTGTCAACAGAAGGCTTCTGACATCTAACCAATAATCAGGAAGATCAGGACCACAAAACAAAAAGTTATCAAGCGAGGGAACAATATAGTTTGGACTTGGATTTTGGACTCCATTAAACCATGGTCACATGGCTCAAAGCAAAGCTGAATTTATGCCGCAGACAGTACACACGAACAACTCCTGCTTTGCAGCTTCAGTGGGCTGGGAACACGTACTTGGTGAGCTCCCAGCTAACGAGCAGCAAATAAGCTAGTCACGGGGATTTCACTGCCTGCCATCCGCCGCCTGTCTCCTCTGGTACAGCACGAACACGCGACACTCACGGACACACAGAGACATTGCTCTCGCAAGTTAACATCCTACGAATGTGGTATCGTGGGGAGGAGTGCAGCCTTGTGACATTTGCAGACAAAGAAGCAGCAGCACGTAACATAAACGTGTCACTCTCTTTCCCCCGTCAAACCATCACCTGCACCATTTTGATATAAAACCTTGCAAGAGAAATTTATGTGGAGAGCCAGCCCTGGCCTGCCAGCTGCTGTCACGCCCAGGACAGAAGGACAGAACTCAGTCCCACAGCTCGGAGATAAGCACACCTAAAACCCAGCCTGTCCTTTCTATGGGACGCAGACATCTTGAAACAGAGAAATACAGTATATTCCTATATTCCCAGTTCTACGTAAAGACAAGGAGGCATTTGTCAAGGCTCCATTCACCATAAACAGCCAATATGCTGTTATCCTTATCGGTCATCCCTAACATGGAGTTATCCTAATGTTCTTTGCATCTTGCTAAAAATTCCGGGTCAGTTTAGGGAAGCTATTTACACACTGATACTTTGCAAAACAACATATTAACTAAAAAGTAGGTACGCAGAGATCATTTTAACTAGAAGTAATTGCTATGTTGCCAAGCGTTCTTTGATGTTGTTCACCACAGTATTCACAGCCACATGATGACGATGATGATTGGTGCCGAATAAAGATTAACAAGAAATAGTTTTTCTGTCTCTGAGCATTTTTGACACATCAAACAATTTTACATCCTGAACTCAGAGACAAAAAAAAAAAAAGGTATCAGAAAACTCAAAAAAAAAAACCCCCAAAAAAACCCCCCAAACCCAGAACCATCTGAGTGACTTGGAAGACTTCAAGTTTTGTTTTGAACCTGATTACATCTAATACTGCAGATTACCATAATTTCATACAAAGTTGTTTCAACATGAATACCGAAACATTTTAATTACAAATATTCAAATAGGATATGTCCACATATTTCAAATGTTATTCCTGAAACAGAAACCTAATGAAAGCTTATCCTTTCCTACAGATACTTTTGATATCCCTACCTGCTGCACTGCTGGTAAATGTGGCTCCAAACTATGAAGTCAAGTGTCAGAAGTTTACAGAGAAGCAAATGTTGTACATGAAAATTGTTGCTTCTTTGAGATACTGTTCATCCTCTCTAAAGGAGGACATCAAATAAATCCATTATAGATTTGTTCATGCTTTTAGCTAATGCTATCAGCTGACATTGCCATGAGAATTTCAGATGAAATAGATACATTAAGCTCAAGGATACACAGGCAAGTCAAAATAGCACTAAACAAAAGGGAAAAAAAAACCTAACAAAAACACAACAATCTGAAACTCTTATCGTGCAAGTAAGAGCACAAGACTGAGAATTTTTTTTTCCACAAATAGAGGCTTATTAGGCATGACAAAATGTAAGGATGTTACAAATGAGTGTCCTTGTTACCTTGGTGCCAGTGCAAAGTAGATGTGGGAGCATTCACAGAATGACACTGTGCCTTCCTTGAATCTTACCGCCCCAATCTTGGCAAATCACAAGTGGAAGGGTGTAAAGATCTCAAACAAGATATGACAGTTTGTATACAATACACCACTTCCTTAAAAGCGTTTTCCTCGCATTCATCACCATTAAAGCTACAAAATACTAGTAATAACACACATTAAGTACAAACTAAATATCTAAACTGTCAAAATGCAGGAAACTTGCACATTTTTTAAGCGCTTCCCAACAAAAAAAAGGGGAGTTTAATTAGGAAAAAAGCCCCAACAGCAAACAAAAACATTCCTAAGTTGATCCTAGCCCCAAGAGTAGAAAAGGGAACCAACTTTGCCAACAATGATTTTTACAAAGGACAGAGAACACCCTCAAATGCTTTAAATGAACACAGACAAATAAAATCCTATAGCCTGCATAGTTACACAGTAATAATATCTGGAGTTAATGAAACAATTTAGTGTGTTCATTTTTAGAGATTCACTCTTTGGAGAAAGACAGCAGGTAGCATATTTACACAAACTGTTTCACAACTGTTTATTTCACGATGACCCTCTCCCTTTCCTCCAGTGCGCTATAAAAGGAGGGTGCTCATTAGCTCTGCACATCCTGCAGTAAGCTAACTATTCATATTCATCGGCTAGTGCTCTCCTTAAGCCTGATTATTTACAAAGCTTACAGTAAACAAAAGAACAAATGCAGAATTTACAGTGCAATTTTTAAGCCCAGGCTTAAAACTCCTGCTGGGGAAAGGACTTTCTTTCCTCTCCTTCTCCACTGCTCTGTTGAGAAGTATCCCAGCCAAACAATTCAGTTAAGTTTTTTCTAAGAATTTTGTGACAAGACTCGATGCATGTTGTTATGTGCTTTTAGGCAACATTTTTAAGCAAGAGTTAATCCTACTAATTACTCATAAGCAGGCCAAGTAGGCATTCTTTTGGTCAAGTGTTACAAAAATTAGCTTGTAAAATAATTAATTGCACACCAAGGCCTCTTAATTTTTTGGAACAGCTCGTGTTTTGACTATGCAGGTGGCCAGATCCCCAACTACTCCACATCTTCCTAGCTTCAGTGACTCACACTGACAGCCATTTCAAGATCTGTCTGGTGCAGAGAAACCAAACATCTTAAGTGAGTCTTTTTTCCTGCTACAAGTAGCATTCCAAACTACCCTCTGCACTAAGTGACAGTTTCATGAAGTAAACCAAAAGGAGCTGTAGCGTCCAAAAAGCAGTATTGTGCAGCTTTAGTGAAACATCCTGCATGGACAAACAGGGTTCAGACATGCTCCCCATTCTGCCAGGCAGCTTTCTTGCTGAAAACACCAACCCTGGGGCACTGCCCTCCCATGCAAATCCATGTATCCCCAACTCAGCCTGCACAGCTTCACTTTGATGGGATTTTGCCAGGTTTTGACTAACTTGGAAAATGTGCTGAGGGACTGCACAAATGGTTATATATTCCCCTACACAATTTAACTAATTTGTTACATGACTAGGTTTTCTTTAGCTCCTTTTCCTTCTTTAAATCATCACTACTGATATTAAGAAAGCTAAAACAGAATGTAAACAAGCTTCTATTTTGTTTACAATAATGAAATGATACATTACAATGTTTAAAAACACCTAAGGGAGCAAATGAAAGAAAACCTGCAATTTATTTGCTTTTATAAATATTATAGCCCACAGGATATTCTTTCTACAATTCCACCTGAATTACTATACTCATTTCTCCAATACACACATTATCTGGGATTTCTCCCCAAATTTCAGTTGTTTCCTATTTCCTTTCCCACGTCCTTGAAGGAGCAACTGACGCTATATTAGACTAGATCTCATTTCTTTCTCTTGACTGATTAACCTACAGTTCTTTGACTCAGTAAAGCCCACACTCAGCTCCTTGTTTGCAAGATATATGCTCCCTCAGCATATAACATCTAACAAAGTATCTCTATTCGCAAGTTACTTTATACCAATTTCTACTTTACCAAATAAATTGACATAAACTCAACTAATGTCAAGAGGATGTAATTTGCCACTAGTTTTTGATCAAAGTCATATAGAACTGTAATCAATGACCATGGGAGTCACTGAAGATTTCAGTAACTACAAAAACCATTATAGTAATTTTAAACCACACAGAAATTTTATTAGATGTTGTGGATTATTAAGATCTCCATTACATATTCACCATTAAACATTATAGACTGCTTATACTTCATAAACCATATCTGTAAAAAAATTATCAGCTAAGCTGTCACACCTGCTCCGTTGCAAATTAGTACTCTTAAATCTTTCGACTCTAGAGCTTATAATTTGAAAAGGTCAATTACTTCCCTAAAGAGATTTCATCATTTGTTTTGTATTTTCAGAGAATTTCTAAGTGTTACTGCTTGTTTTTCTATACACTTATCAGTTCTTCACTAATCAGTGATGTACACATCCTTCAGCTATAGAAACCAATCCGAGATATAATTTCCATAAGCTTCAAGTGCAGGTTCACCGCTTCGCTGTCCTTCATTTCAAGTCAATGGGATTCGTGCTACTATTTCGCTTAGGTCCTACAGAAAATTCTCCCCATGCTGTACAGGAGTCTTTGCTATGTGCTCTTTAAAATAGCGTTTCTATTTTCCTTTTTTTTTTTTTTTTTCCTGCTCCGCTCCACAAAAATCCACTCCAAACAGATCAATGCTATGTGACCACATGGAGATAGATCTATCAGCAGGATTTCCAGGACAACACGGAAGCTTAGGTTATCAAGCACCAAATGAACAGATGGTCCTGTCATTCCTTATTTCAGAAAAGGTGATTCCAGTGATAACATCTGCTAATAAGCCTTTCTCGAGTATCCTTTAGAAAGTCAGCAAGCTACGGTGTTAGAAATGAAAGATCAAATTGGGTCAGGCATGCTCTTCTCAAGGTGCACTGTAGCTTTCATAAAGGTAATAGCAAAATGGATTGAATGTTCACTCCACATCAGCTTCTCTTAAAGGCCCAGAAGCGTGTCAAGGGCACAGCACATAAGACGCATGGATTGGAAGGGGGTGGGGAAGTGCTTAGGGCTATGCAGATTGCTAATCACAGAAACATCCCAAAGTACGGGGTTTTTTGTGTTGTCTCAGGCTTAATTTTTTTTTTTCAGTCAAGATTAAAATAATTTTTCTCCTGCTGGAATAACCGAAAATCCTTAAATAAAAAGAGAAATACGAACTCCAGATTTGTCTGTTAACATGGAATTATTAAAAATGGGATGCATTTTAAATTTTATGTTACTTGACATCTATAAAGACAACGGTCTACAAAATATTGCAAAAAGCAACTGAAGCGAAAAAAACCCAGTATTTGAAAGCAATTATCTTTCATTTTAAAATTAGTCCATCAATGACTGTTTAACAGAGCTTCTTCTTTGAATATGATTCTATCAGACTTTTCAAGTACTAGGCAACTATGTACTTTCAAAACCTAATAGTAAGCATTTCTGAGTCATTTTCAATATCTAGATATCTTTAAATACTTGACCCATAACACTTCACTGTACTTTATCACTGTTGAAAATAATATATGAATTGATAAACTCGGTGGTGGCTTGTTTTCGCTTGTTTTCTTTATTATTCAAAGGAGAAAAAAGGCTAGCTACAAAATTCTTTATTTATTCTCCCATCCAGGAGACAAGCCCTAATTTTATATTATCTTTTCAGTAGGACTCAAATTTCAGGGTGGCTCAGCCTTTGTCATCAAGTTACCCTTTCTGCTGCTTAGGGAAAAAGTGAAAGAAATTCAATTGAGCTAAAAATTGAGTAGAGCTAATTTGAAATTCTGGAAAAGCCTTCCACATTAGGAACACTGAAGGAGTTTCTGCTCAGCATTTTCACACAGATCTTCTATAACGTACGTGTGTTAATACAGGTTTTTGTAAACCCAGCTCACTTGTCAGTAAAACCTAAAGAGTCATATGAGGTTGTGCAAGCCTAAGAGTCCTCATGCTCTGTCCTGCTCTTCAATTCCAGAATAGAGCTAACTATTTTCCAAGAAAGCCTGTCTGTCTGGATGCTGCAGTGAGACAGGTTTGGATACAATCCATCACTTTTAATCACTTTTTATTACAATAAACTGAATGATTCTACTGTTATCTTAAGAATGTAGCTTATAAGAGAGCACAAATACCTCCCTGAATTACACACAGTAGCACAGATCTTCTAAAAAGCAAATTCCACACCAACATTTCCCTGTAGTGTCAGTATCAGTTTAGTATCTGCAGAGAACTGAAGCAGTAGCAAAAGAAATCAATACTCAGTAAAGTTCCAGAGATAAAGGGTGCTTGGACTGGCTCCTCAGATGTCTAGAATAGAGTTCAGTAGGTGGGTGCAAAGCTCAAATAATGCAGAAGCTTGATATCAGCAATTCTGAACACCACTCTTCAAAAGATAAGTTTTAAATTAACTAAGACAAGGGATAGGTGTGGAAATTCTGCAAAGGAAGAGAAATAGAAAGCCTAAAAAGACAAAACCAGGATTAACTCAGTCTGAGACTACCCACTAAGGCAAGTTGCTGGTACACTGTCAATATAAGTATCTCAGTTCATACCAAACACCAAATATGAGGATGAATTACCTAAGAAAGATTTGCAGAAAAATCACTAGCAAAACAAACACAAGCACGTCTACTTACTAGCGCCGTGTAGGAAAAGATGACACACACAGATTGTAATCAACAAACGGCAATACTAACTGCACCTTATTGCCAAACTCTGGTTTCCATCTTTTTCCAAACAGAGCTGTGCTCTCCATGTATATGGAAAAGAGATACCAGGGTGCAATTGTCAGAAAGTGCAGTCTCTCAGAGGAGACTGAGCTGAAATCTAAAATCACAAACCAGAATTGGTTCTGTTTAGCTCAAACCAGGACAGTGGCTGTATAGGCCTTGTTTACAGTAAAATTCACTGGGTGACTTCAGAGAAGCTGCACTGATTTATACCAGGTGAAGCTCTATATCCTCTTGTCAGATTGAAATGAGTACAATCATGTCATTTTTACCAAGACCAGGAATACCATTACTGTTCTATGCCAATACACACTTCCTCAGTTTTATTTGAAAAGGTTTCTCATACATTGTTGACCATAACCAATTACTTTTACTGCTTAATTATTCTCAACATGTCAGCATACGATTTTATTTGATTATGAATTGTTCTTATTATAGAGGTGAAGAACCACTGCTGAATCTGATTTTTTTGTTTGTTTTACAGTGATTAGGATGTAGTTTACAGACCATCCAACCTTCTGTTCTGCTTACATTGTATGGCAGAGAGAAGGCTAACACAGATTTTTTGCTGAAATATTTTAAATACAAGTGGATGAATTCACAAGCTTTGTTTTATTCAGACACCACAAATTGTGGAGGGTGAAAAGGAAGACTGCTGAGCTTCTCTGTGAGATCATAAAACATAAAATGGTAATAAGTAAGCTCATGATCTGTTATTCTCTTTACATAAGAGAGAGAAGTCCAGGATGTTTAGCGAGTTGTGAAATACAGACATCAGCAGATATAATATCAAAAGAGGCTTTTTTTAAGAATGCTGTTTCACTTGTCCATAAGTGTTTATAGTACATTTATATGTTCTGGAGGACAAATAAAAGTATATAAAATAGCGTGTTATTGTTACTTTACAGGTTGTTTGGGTTTTTTAAAGATAGAAAATAAGCTGCTTTAGAATTCAGTTGAAATACTTTTCCTGAATGTTAATATATTCATGACTATATATGTAAACAGTGAGATATCATGAACTATTTATAAAATGATAATACTTTACTAGGGAAATATCATTGTGATTATATTACCATGAAATCCAATCTGATTAATTTATTTACTTAATAACCTCAATTGAAATTAGGTGCTTCAATTACAGTCATTACAATTCAATACAACAGGTAAATAAAGACTAAATGAAATACATGGGTCCTGAAACAAGCCTCAGTGAGAGTGAACCCAAGCTCACACTCCATCAAATACCTAGAAAGAGGATGGTTACAGACAGGCCCTTAAGTAGAAAGCCCTTCAAACGCAGAAAGACAGCAAAGCCTAACAAGGCAATATGGCAAGAAGTAAATCTCCAAATACCAAGCCCGGCAATGCATGCACAATCTCTAGCTGGCATGACAAACCCTCCTAGAGGCGCTCCAAAGTGTCACTGCAGTCACTCAGCACGCTCGTGTTTCCACGCTGACTGTATCCCCAAAAGCTGTGTGGCTGAGACTTAGAAACTTTGTGCTGAGCTTCTCTATGTTGTAGCACTCTAAAATATAATGCCAAAGAGACCCGTATGTCATGGCACTTGTACCTTAGTGAGATGGTGACACACTTCACAGACTGTACGGTATCATCGCCATTGAGACAAAGAACTGCAGGCTATTTTGGAAGGCGGATTCACCTCCAGAAAATACGGTGACATACTCTGTGTTCACTAATCTACACCCAGCAAGGAGTATTTTCAATTTGTTTGAACGTGCACAATCTGAACTGAATGAAACTGAAAACAGAAAAGGGTATTTTCAGATAACTAGCACATTCACATTTCAGAGTGGCCATCTTTGAGTGGATTATCAGTTACAAGACAAAATACTGGAGATTCAAAAGGACTATTCGTGGCAGATTATCTCTAAAATCCCATCTCCTTCACAAAAGATAAATTCTTTACCAGCCTGTACTAAAAATATACTATTTACATTTTGGTGAATTACACGTTTCACGTATCAAAAGACACGTGGAAGAAAACATGGTTGTTACCATGCTTTATTATCATCATTTTGGTATTATGCTTTGCTGTAGACTAATAGGAATAAAGAGAGATCTCAGTCTTTTAATAAAAATTAAATACTTAGATAAATATCTTTCAATTCTGCCATTATTTTTAACATTAAATAAATGAAGACTGCAGAAAGAAGCTAGGAAGGATCTGGACTTGATGATCTCAGAGCTTTTTTCCAGCCTCAACAATTCTGTGAACCACCAAAACTTACTACAAGATATTTTCACACTTGAGCCTGCCTCCAGCTTAGCTGTAGTAATTTGTACAGAATCTGCTCTAACTAAACTGCGCTTCACTAAATCCTGGGTCACAGCACATTCATTTCAAGTCATCGATCAAACTTCTCAAGCATTTCATATGCTGAACATCTGATTATTTTCATACTGGTTTGTTTGGGTTTGGCTTTGCTTGTCCCCAAACAATGTACAGAATGTCAGAAAATGAATAGTTTTGCATTTCTTTAAATACCTTTCAGGAAAAGGAAAGAAAAAAGGTTCTTATTAATATCCAGTCACTCTTTAGACACTTTTGATTAACGACCATCAGGTATCCCACTGTCTAAGCCTGTTATATTTTGCTATTGCTCTTTATGTTTTATTCTTGAAATGGAGATGCATTACGTATCACTATAATTGCCTAATTAACCTGATTTTGATAGACAGTAAATGAATGGACAAGTGAATAGACAAGAGATAATGCACACAGGCTGAAATAGAAAACATTCCCTTTAAACTCAAGAAATAATTGAAGTTTCTTCAGATTTTTTGGAATGAAAACAAGGAGGGAATGTTCTCTAAAAATACCCCAAACTGCAACAAGTTCAATATGCTCCATGATAGCTCTACAGACAGACTCCCTACAGCTTACTCCACAATTCTATATCACAAAGTAAAATGAATTCCTCAAGTCATGCTCAAAGCTTGTGAAACACAGGGATTTCGCCTCTTTAGCAGAGGGTCTCAGTCAGACAACTGTATTGAAGATCCTCAGCCAAATGTTTAAAAATACTTTTGGGAAACAGATCTGTTACTGAAAGGATTAAACACTCCACGAATCTATGCTTTGTGCTCCGTTCTGCTACCATACCGCTGATAACACACACTACGCTATAAAAATCAAAGACAATAAAGCTTATAATTAACACAGATATTCAGTGACTGAACATCAGAATGTCTTCTTTTTTGTTTTGAAGAAAACCAAAAATTTTCATGCATATCACTTTTCATTGATATGTCTAAGTCCACAGGTGAACACAGTCCAATTGCTGGGGTGTAGATTTGAACTTTTTTGTTTCCTTTTTGTTTCTTTGGTTTTTTTAATACATTAAATTCAGAAGATCTATCAAGCCAGTGTTAAAGGTAATAAAATATTCCCTTGAATGCCTTGCTATCCATCTAGTCTGCTCCACCTTTCACCTTTAGCAAAGAAAATGCAACCAAAGTTGATACATAACACTGTATGTAAATGCAGCACCACATGCAAATCCTTTCACTGCTTCTTACAGCAGTATGTGCATGTGAGACACATGTGAGAGATCCCCCCAATTAATGACAATCACACATTTGGAAAAGTTACGAGACTAATGCTTGTCTTGTGATGCAGTGTGATGTGTTTGTCTTCTACTTTCACTCCTTAATTTATTAAAAACCTGCAGTTCAGGATGATTCTTGGACTGTACCTCAATTTGCCTGTGTCAGTACTCCAACAGTACTTAATACACTTTTCCACTTACAGCCAGAAATGTGCTGAAGCACTTAGCTGAACTAGGGCCAATATACAATAATCGATAACAAATCTTCTTTTCGGTGCAGTCCATTAATAAGAGAGTACCCAAGTAGAATGGTAAGTACGTTACCCTGCTGCTGCGCTTTATGAGTAGGATTTGGGTCACAGGAAAGGCTCTTAAAAAACGAAACAGAATAAACATGGTTACAGCTTAGATATAGCCAGGTCAGAGGAGAACACACCATAGACCACCTGCCAGAAAGTATTACTTCTCTTTAAACACTTTGCCATTCTAGCTAAAATTCCATGGCATGGGCGTTCTATTCACTATTTCTTCAAAATGACCCTGTCATGGCTATGTCATTAAGTAAAGAGGTATATATAAGACTTATTTTTAAGTGCAAAGTAGATAGTCATGGGGCTTGATTCCAAGGTAGCAAAACAAGATTTAGCTGATGTCTCAAAGATTCTTAGTGAAAATACAGCTACAACAACAGATTTGGAAACTGTGCTGATGACTCCTGAATTAAGGATTTAGGATAGGATTTTTTTAAAAGGCCCTAAAAGCTAGATATCCAATTCCAAAGAAACATTGGGATGCCATAGTAATAACATTTTGCATAACAAACCTCCCTATATCTCAAGAAGAGTTAAGAAGGCAGCTGGAGGTCTTGATGCATCTGAATATTCCTTCAAGAACACATTTCTAGGCTTCATTCAGATCAGCCACATTGGTGAGTGTGTTATGTGTAACCTTCAGAGAAAACAAACGTATTCCCACTGTTAAAAAGAACTAATGCTATTTAAAATGAAATTTAACAGATGAAAGACTCCACTAAATTTTTGTTAAAGTGTTGTCCTAAATTTAATAGTAAAATCTCCCAAGAACCATTTTTAGAAAGGCAGAAATATGACAGGACAACAGGGCAATAGAGTGTGCCTAATTCATTCCAATTCACAGAGTAATGCATTTCTATTCACACAGTGATGCATTGTGGTTTCCAGCATGAGAATCCAATCTACTTGATGCTTAGTAGAGTCGAAACGAAATCACAGCAGCAGAAAACTGACAATGTCTATTTTGCTAAATAGAGAAGTACTTTAAAAATGGCTTTTCTCTGTTCTTAACCAGTGCTGGGCTTTATTTATCCAAACATGTATTATGATAGCAGCTCTAAACTATTCACAAGAAATACCAATACTCAGCTGTATCTCTCTTTTGTTTGACATCCGTAGTTTAGCTTGTTCCATACTTGCACCTTGGAAAGCTATTACTGTGTGACATCTGTGGACTTGTCACAGAGATTTATTTTTTTAGTTTTGTTTCTTATGAAATTTTAATACGTATCTATTTCTTATGATGTGTACAGGTCAAGCAATATTCATATAAAACCAAGACAAGCCCCTTCAAAATAGTGGGTTACTTTGAATGGCAACAAGCTCACAGGGAAGCCTAATTTGGATTACGGTTCTGCCTGCATAGCACTGCAAAATCTTTGGTAGTAACAGCAGAAACTTGAAGTACTAGTAGCATATTCTTGGAACTTAACCTCATTTCTTAAATGCTCCTCCTGTTTTTTAAGTTGATTTTGTGAAAAATAATTTCAAAGTTATTTTTATTTCTAATGTACTACCCAAGAGTATATCACATTCTTATTTGATACAGCAAAGAAAGGCAGTAAAACTGCTTTTAACCATGTTGGTAAACATTGATTTTCCACAGGACTTTATTTTCTAAATGCTTAGGTGCTTTTGCACATTCCTCCTCTAAACATTTGTTGCACAGAAAATACTATGGTTTCTAATGATCATCCACTAAAACTCTGCATGCCCATGTAACTAAATCAACTTTATATTGACCCATCTGCTCTGAAGTTCAGTATAATATAGCTCCAAACTGCCTATATAATGCTCTTCAAAGTTATCTGATGAGTGACTTCCCATTCGTCCTTTTTGCATGCTAAAAATAACAATATATTGCTAGTATTTAGCCTATTTTATTAACATGTATAGCCAGTCTTTCACTATACACAGACACAGGACAGTATTTAGAGCATGACTATACATTGCTGGTGATTTGCAATCTCAGTGCTCTACAAGTCCATGTGAGGTGTTAGCACCAAGCGATTCTCAACTGGTAAGACAAGACCACTTTGACAAACAAGACGTAAAGATGAACAGAAATGGAATCACATGTTCCTTGTGGAATGAACCCACTCCCACAAAAGCAAAGCTGTCTGTGTCAGTGAATTTGTCAGGATACACACCTCGTGTATATACCTATTCTGTATATACCTATTGCAAAAGCAGGTTCATCGTATTATGATGCAGGAGAGGAACTCGGGAAGTGATGTTTCATTCTAAATAAAGTTTTTAGATCTCTATCTAGTAGTCTTTTTTCTACTCCATTTTAAATAAAATTTTCTAAATAAAATTTTACTGCCATGTTAGACTAAATATGAGGACTAAAGGAAAGCAATTCTAGAGAAATATACTGCCTTATTTATTAATTTCTTAAGTATTATAGCTTTCTCCTGTGCTGCAAGCTAGAAGTAAATTTCTACATAAAGATGTTTGTCATTCTCATTAGATGAGTGTGCATTCAAACATTCCATTCTTACGTAAACCCAACTCAGCCCCAATAACATACCATTCACAGAGCAAACCATCCAGAATATCTTGCAATTAGAACAATGAGATTACTTCATCTTAAACTATGCTATCCTGGGTCACAGAAGTGACTAAAACACTGAAATTCACCTTGAATATTACTACATTACTAGCCTTTTTTATGACCTGACATTTTAACAGTACAATCCAAATGCTATCAGTAAGTATTAGGGAAAGTGTATCCTTGATCTGCACTTATTTTAGCTCACTAAAGGTCCCATTTGTTTTTATTGAGGTTAATGGATCTGTGAATACAGATCCATTAACCTCAGAATTTTTAAATGTTAAATCAGCAGCTTTAAATAAATGTTAACATGAGGCAGCAATTACTGATACCATAATACCAACTGGAGGGCAAAGTTTGGAACATGGACTCCTGAGAATATGTTAAACAACCCAAACTCCTTTTCTAGTAAGATTTTAAAAAAAATCAACAATATAAACCTGAATACTCTCTTGAGCTACAAACAATAAAAGCATATTTCCTTGAACAAAAAACAGAACCATGCAGCATTTAAGTGAAGGCTTACATATCTCCTAATTCATCTGTTATTTTGCTTTGAACAATGGCCCTAATGTAAAAATTACACCTGCAAAGTGCTGATTTACACACTCACTCTGTTGGTATTATTCCTTTCAAAATTAACGTGTCACAACCAGCAAGAAAGTTTGTTAACCCCCAAATGGTGATTACGTAGTGTTTGAATAGCTCAACATACAGAATCAGAGTTTATTGTAGAGCAGCTACTTAATATCCGTGGCAATTGCCATAGGGAAGAACTGCTCTCAGGGAAGGCAGTAGGAGCTTTTACCGTTAGTGAGAACAGTGTTGTGCAGCTGAGTTTGCTGCAAGACAGAGTCTTGATCAGATTCCCCCTGCCCTCAGCAACAAGAGAGGAGTGAATTGCCACGGAATATGCACTTATGATTAGATAGGGGTATTTTAAATTTAACGACCAGGAAGTCTTTAAAGGAATACATCTGCTTTCTAGTTACTAGATATCTTTTTTCCTCTTGCCATGCTGTGTTAACTTGGTAACAAACCCACAGAGATTAATAGCTTTTCCTCAAGGCAAACATTGAGTAAATATTTTTTTTCAGATTGGATTTGTGCAAACCTCTGAAATTCAGTTGGAATCATCATGGTCAATGGGTATGAGCCAGACTAGCAGACCCACAGACTACCTCCAGCCTTCACTACCACACAGATGTGATAGTGTAAGAACTGACCAAAGGCTATTGCGGGTGAAAGTGCACACAGTGCCTCTTAAGCAGACACCTGAAGGACCATGTACATGCCTTCGCTTTTCTGATATAGACCAAATTTATATTTACAATTATTGCAGCATGTCCTGGTTTTTAAAGTGTCATACCTTAAAAAAAAGGAAACACGATGAGTTTTGATGTTTACTCATTCTAAATGTATGGGGCCCCTGTTCATCAATCTGCTGCCAAGATTGACTGTGGATTGGAAAAAAAGCTCTTTTAGATTTCTTGCCTCCCTGGAATTCCAGTTATAGTAAGTTAAGACTATTGTAATTCCACTCTATTTATTACATTGATAATAGCTCGTCACCTCAGGGCTAATGGTATCTGCAGAGCCTAGTAGTCTTTTTTCTACTCCATTTTAAATAAGTAGCCTTAATTTCAAGATTAAATCGACATACGACAGTAAAAAATAGGATGTACTTTACACAGTCTCTCAGATTTCACTGGGAGTGAGATGTTAAGCTCCTAACTTAATACTCAAAGACATCTAATACAGTAGATAATATAAAAACCAGAATTTCTAACACATTAACAGGCTAAAAAGAAACGTTTACCAGGTTAACTTGCTTTTACAAATTGCAAATGGTTCCAAACACAAAAAGGAACACAAAAAACCGAAAGAAAACTTGTTAAGAAATGTCACCTCCACTTTCTTCTATTATATCTACTACAATCAGCAACATCCCTTCTAATACCATGTACCAGCACGCAAGGCTATCACTTCAGGTCAAGTTTGCCTTCATTCCCGAAGATGTGGAGAGAGGGGTACTTGTGCACTTAGATGAGGAGAACATTTCAAGCAAATTCTTGCAATGGAAACCTGCATCTGGTCTCACAGGTCTGTGCTGGACCCCTCTGCCCTAGACTTTATTCTGACTACACAGCAAGTGTTTTGTCTCCTGCCACCTTTCTATCATTTCACATACCAGTCAATCACACCAACAGTATTTTCCACTGTATCATCAATTCTCAAGATTTGTTTCTTTAAGCAAACTACCCTTTCATAACTCCCTAACAAACTGTGGTCTTCCACAGTAAAATCCCTTTGATTTTAGTCTTAATCATTGTTCAGACATGGGACTGGCACAATAAAAATAATACACAATCCACTCAGCAGCACTGCGCAATGCTGTACAGTAGGTCATTCTAGGAAAAGTAAATTAATTACTTTTGTGAGCTTCCGGGTCTCTGACACACATCCAGCTAAAGAAATAACAGTACAAACACAGAATAAAGACACTTTTTAGCTCAGCATATAGCCATTAAAGCTAATATTGGTCAGTCCCTATAAGGAACACAATGAAATAATTAAAAAAAAAACAAAACCCAAACAATAAATATCCTTTACACATTATGGTTACAGAAATCTGTCATAGCAATAGTGCTTTACTTTTCAGAGAACATGGGCTGCTTTCTGCTAGAATTTCTGGGACAAGTGCCAGTACAGTAGAGTAACCAGGAGAGCAAGAGGTACTTGGTGGGTTTCAATCTTTTCATTAGCTGGCCATAGTGGGGAACCTTTCCAATTTTCACTATTTATGAAACATCCTCTGCATACTAATCTAATTGTTTCATATTGGGGGTGTTGGATGATGAAGCCCTCAACACGAGCTGTCAATGGACACTGGCAGACCAAAAAGCCAGCTGTATTCTGTGCTGCATCAAAAGAACGTGGCCAGCAGGTCAAGGGAGGCGATTCTGCCCCTCTACTCTGCTCTTGTAAGACCCCACCTGGAGTTCTGCATCCAGCTCTGGCACCCCAATGCAAAAAGTACGCGGACCTGTTGTGGCCTTCTCTGGGCATGCTCCAAAGATGATCAGAGGACTGAGCATCTCTCGGACAAGGACAGGCTGAAGGTATTGGGGTTGTTGAACCAGGAGAGGAAGCTACAGGAAGACCTTATAGTGGCCTTCCAGTACTTAAGGGGGGTTACAGGAAAGCTGGAGAGGTTTTATCAGATCATGTGGTGATAGGACAAAGGACAATGGTTTCAAATTACAGCGGGGTAGATTTAGCTTAGACATTAGGAAGAAGTTCTTCAGTGTGAGGGCAGGGAGACTCTGGAACAGGTTGCTCAGAAAAGCTGTGGCAGCGCCCTCCCTGGAAGTGTTCAAACCAGGATGGTAAGGGCTTTGAGCAACCTGGTCTAGC
>NW_009715407.1:91892-174625 GCF_000703405.1 Apaloderma vittatum | reverse complement strand
GGTGTCCCTGCCTGTGGCAGAGGGGCTAGAACTAGGTGATCTTCAAGGTCCCTTCCAACTCAAACCATTCTAAGATTCTATGGTATTGGAGGAAAACACCCATTGTGTTTTCTTCCTTAGGGAAAACAAACAAACAAAAACATCTCTCTCAAGTCTCAGTAAAATCCCAATAATTTTATATTTAAAACCACAACTACTACTAATAAAAATAAAATTAAATCATTTTAATCATATTAAAGCCTCATTAAACCAAGACAGTATTTTTTTGGATAGGACCATTCTCCAAAACATCAGTAAGACCTACAATTCAACTCAATCTTCATGATTTAATTAGCAACTTGACTAAGTGCAGACCATTTGCTGACATTTCTCTTGATCTGTCCCCTCAAAGTGCATGCTGTGCCGTCACATGATTTCTTACTATTAACCTCTCACCCTGGAGAAAAGTGTTTACTTAGAGCAAGACCAGAGCCACTCTCAGCTGAAAACACTTGTCATCAAACTATGTACAAACAGGCATATTGAAGGAGTCCATATATTGAAACCACATATAATAGAATGCTGAATACATTGGATGTCAAACAAGTGCCTGCTACATATAACTGAGAAAAGAGTTAAGGGGGGGAAAAAAAAAAAAAGTGTATTCAGGAAATTACTTCAATCTCCTCCTCATCTCCTTCCCAGCCCCAGAACAGAGAGTAACACTTCTGTGATAATGAACAAATCAAGTAAATCAAACCTACTTGCTGTTCAACATTGTCTATAATTAAAGGTAAACTGGAATGGGAGTATGTTCCTTCCCACAACTCCTCCTCATTTCCCTCCACCCCAAGCAACTAAAGCACAGTGCTAAAGTAGCTCTGTGACTAGGGATCTTCCCACTGATATCTCTAAGTCCTAATCATCTAAGATCCTTCAAAATTGGTGCAGTTACTGCCTAGTCCTTTCACATGATTTAGAAGAAACTCACCTTACACAAAGGAAAAAGGGAGAGGTCCTCTGAAGTTACCTTTCACAACATTCAAGAGCACTATTACAGACTATTAAATACCACCCACCTGTTTGTTATTCAGGACCTATTGTAGTTGATATGACTAGCAGCAGAGTAAAGGGAAATCAGGTTCTATAATACTACAGCTGACCTCCCGACTTATTCGCAAAGGGCATAGAAAAAAACAGTGTCCCAAACAAAGACAACCTGATCTGGCAACAGTGTCACAGTCACCCAGCATACAATCGCTATGTTCCCCTTGTGAATGCAGAGCAGATATCTGAGAAAGCAAACATCTACTCATTCAAGTGAGGTGGATCTTTACACTATCTTTCAGGAGGTATTTATCTCTGTTGAAGCACGCTGAGTATCTGCTGCATTAAAAGAGGTCTTGAGAAATACACTTGATGGCAAGCAGGAGAGGATGAAGACAGTATTCCCTTACCAATATCAATAAAGACAGAAGAGAGTATGAACACTGCGCTTTCTAAGTAATCCCCTTGAGCTCTCTGCACCTTCAGAAGACAGCAGTTTATTTGAGAAAGGGATTTAAGTGGACTCATCTTTGGAGATGGTATTTATGCAGAAAAGATTACAGTGTGATTTTCACCATGCTTACTTGGTGAGGACAGTATTGTGAAAGACATATTCATATCGAGTGCAAACACTACCAGAAAGCCAGAATATGCTGATTATGGCTCCCAAACAACTCAGATGATGAAATATTGAGTTTATTAAATTTGCAGAGGCACTGAAGCTGAAAGAGATTGCAATTCCTCCAACAAAAATCCCAGTAAGAATCCTGAAGAACTCACTAGGCACTATAGCTGTACTGATTTGCAATTCCTACATGTGAAGCACAGGCATTACCTGCCATGGTGGCACCTGTGACCCAGCGATTGGCAACGGATTCAGCACCGAGCTGTTTGCCCACTGGCACAAACATTGCTGGTGTGGTGCGTGTGTCAGAGTTACAGAGGCAGCATTTTATTATTCTTCTTGGATTATACATTTACCCAGTAGTGCTCTTCAGGAAAAACAGAAATGACATACAAGATATGACAGAGCATTCAACACTTGGTTCCCCAGGCAGAAAAGAGTCGATCCACAGCCTCTGCACACTCAGCAGGCCATGCTGCTGCAGCCGAATGCTAGCAGTCATACCCGCTTCATGGGGAGAGAAAAGCCCTATGTTTATTTTGAAAATAAGCAGTAGGATTTAACAGATGAAAGATTGAAAAAATACTGGCAGTGCCCAAATCCACTTTGTAGAACTTCCTATAACTGTTCGCTCGTATCTTGAGCACAGTTTTTTTTTTTAATGTAATTGATTTTTTTGGTCCATTTTACCGCTAAAAATTCAGGTAATCAAGTTATACAGGCCTAGGAATCTGAAGAACATGACTTTTTGGGCTTTTTCTTGCTGAAGAGATACATCAGCTTTGCAGCTTCAAATAAATAAATCCTCCATTTCACAGAGTTTTCAATAGGTTAGTTAAATTTGTGGACTGTAATAGGTACTGAGGACAGTATGGGCAAGAAATTACAAAAGTCAGACTTTCAAATATTAAACAACAAATAGAAAGCACGAAATAGTGTCAAAATGAGAACATAAAAATAACAGTGCAGTATTAACAAAGTAAAATATTTCCCAGAGCAATCCTCTTTTTCCTTGTGGCAAGAGAGTAAGAAAAAAAAAAATAAAATCGATCTAATTTCATGTACAGGTAATCGCAAGTTTTCTGAAAGAGACAAAAGGCTTACGGCAAATTTTTTGCCACAACCATTTTTTTTCCAGTCCCCATGTAAAGCACCCAATCTTTTCTACTCTAGACATACATCTGAGAAAACCATTCAGCTGTGATGCTCTGATTCATAGACCTAGACGGATTTGGTAGACGTGGAGCTCCTTTGCAACTTAATAGGTAATTCGTAGAAAGGATGTTCTCTGCTTTCTTTCTCTGGTAGCGTTAAACATGTATCGACAGGATGTGCCTCTGTGCTGCTAAACGGCTGGCACTTAGGAGAAGTTCAATTAACCAACCTTTCACCTGTCTGTCCATGTAAGATACAGCTTTACTTTCCTCTGGCTAATTACTAAGTCACAGTACTTACCCACTCTGCAATTCTAAAGCCAGGCCATTCACTTGGGAGCATTAAGTAGGGAGGCTGTTGCGCAGAGTTGGCAGAGATAACCTGAATAACACTTCACACCAGCTTCTTGTCCTCTCCCTCTGGAAGGTTTTGTCCACGCAGGCTAGAACAAGGAGCGTGCCTAATTGACAGGACTCTCTACAAATCTGCCCTCAGTGAAGTTAACACATCGTACTTAATCCTGAAAGTACATGGGTACTGTATTTCCTAGCATGAATAAGATTTCAAAACATTTGTCTTTTATATAAGGATAAAAGCCAATCCATACTTGTAAGCCAATTAACATGCTGTCTCAGTGCTCAGAGGTTAACATGTTTGGGAGCTTAGAAGTGGATACTTTTACTAGAAATAATGAGTGGATGGTGAAGAACTAATAAATTATCTTAATCTGTCTTTGTTTACAAATATACAATCCCTGCAGATGGTTTTAAACAGAAAGGGGTTTTAGCAGCATAATTCGAGCATACACAAAGTGATTATCAGCCAAAACTTTCATCAGCAGTTTCTTCTTGGACAATTCCCTGCACATCTTTGTTCCTGCAGAGAGCAGATTATTCTCTCAACAGCTCCATTCATATTGCTTTCTGTATGTTGTTGCTCAGAGCTCCAAAATGTAGCTAAAACCTGATTCTTCAATCACATGCAAGCTAAGTTCTAATTTTTTTCCAATGTCATGTTATATTTGGAAAAGAATGGGCAGGAGACGTTTCCTAGTTTCAAACCTAGTTTGTTTGACTTACACGGTAGGTAGCACTCTCCTTAAAGTATCAGCGTCTGAAGACAGCTGATTAAATAGAGTTCTTCATTTCTACTTAAGAAATGGACTTTATAAGAGTTCCTAGCAATGTAGCCCTGGATAAAAAGCAATATTGAAAAATTGAGTAAAATTATTTCCCCCAAATCAGAAATCATGGGATAACCAGTAGCCATCTATTTTATTAGTAATGAAAATAATGTGTTGCTATTTTAATGCTTCAAGGGTTTGTAGTATTTCAGACTCTACTGGCTTCAACTACAGACGCCAAGAGTCTTCAAGGCTGAGAATTTGTTTATCCTCGGTCAAATTAGAAATGTGAATTCAGGAGCTCAAGTGAGTACAGGTTATCAGATTGTCTAGAACTGTCCTAAAAAAAAAATCAGCCCAAAACAGAGAGGGATCTTTTTGCTGCTTCTTTTAGAAATATGTGGATAAATTGAATCCAGTAACCTTAACCCAGGTGAGGCCAAAAGCACAAAGAGGACAATCACAGAACTACTGCGCATATTATCAAATACAGAAAAAAAACTTCTAAGAAGCAGAAAGACTATTCGTGTGCCTTGCAAGCATATGTAAAAAAGATGATTTATGACTATAAAAGTATTTTTTTTTTCTCCTTAAAAGACAACCCACCCAAAGCATGCCCACCAAACTAATAATCTCACTATATACATAATTTTGGTCTTACTCAGATATTTATTTTCCCCCATGACTTACAGCAACAAATATTTTACAATAATATCAATTCAGGACATTACTGAACTACACCCTTTAGCAAGATACATTAAAAAATACTCTCTGCTCCTGTAAGCACATACTCCGAATAAACAAGCCATGAAGTTAAAAGACTGAAAACTGCACTCAGTATCATGAAAGTTACGCTGGTAGACAAATGTTAAAAAGTTTACACCAGAAGGTGGTAAGAGGAGCCAAAAATGTACCTTAACCTTCACTATACCTTAAAACATAATTTTTCAAGAGAAGAGAACTGCCAAATAAAGGTAGAGCTTTACAGCTGCATTTAGGTTATAGATACACACCACCTCCCTTCAGAAAACCTGCAGCAAGACTGAAACACTGTTGCTGGTTACGATTAGAGAAATTAAATAAAAGAAAGTGAAATGCTTGAAACCTGACACATTTATCAACTCTTTGGTGAGAAAGTAAATGGTATCATTTAATCTTAACTGCAGACTCCTCTACTCTAAAATTTTCTCATTTCACTGAAGTACCTGTTCCTTGAAGCAATCTTGTCGTTATGCCTTAACAACTTCTATCCGTTTATAGATGAGAAAGCATTTTAAGGTATTTATATCTTAGCCATAAAGGAGAGTACTATATACTGTGATCATTAATTTAGCATGAAAAATATTTTAGGAAACAAGTGGCATACTCTTCTTTAAAAACAAAGTTTATCAGTATTTCCTCTTGTTGTAGAAACAATTCCATACAGTTCTACCTAAATAGTAGGAGTGAGTTACATGTGGGTTTTTTTCCTTTGTCTCTAGCCGTTAAAATGAGAAAATTCTTTCACAATTCAGTATCACTGAAGTATTAGCTCATCTCCCTAGTACTCTTATAATCAGGTTGAAAGACACAATCTTCAACTGCTCAGACACACTTGCACAGGCTAAGATTACTTTTATTTACATTTCATTTGCATTTAATGCTAGCTAGAAAACAAATAAGGAAAAAAACAGAAAAAAATGCCGTACTAGTTGAAATCACTGTTAAACGTCCAGCACATCTGCTTAAACTCCAGGCACCTGAAGAAAATGTGATAATTGGAGAACATACCAAAAGCTCTAGGCACAGATCCCCTGTCTCCATACATTCATCCATTTTCTTGTACAGGTAGCCTCTGTTTTAATAGATGAGGGAAAAATTGCACCTCGTGTGAAAGACTCTCTTCATAAGCATGTAGCTGGAGTTCCACTGAAGTTCTATGAGGACATACAGAATACAGCACCGGGTGCTATAGGAAAAATAACTTTGTGAAGAAAATTTCAAGGCAGCACTTGTACCAGGCTTACTTTTGCTGTTATTAAAGTAATATTGTTTCCAAATTCATATATGTTAAATAGTGGATAGGTTAAAAAGAACCAAATCATAGATTTAAAATCTATTTTTATTCTCAGAAAGACACTGTCTAGGTTGAAATGAAATAGATTTTGTAACATATGTGCTATGGGTGTGGAGAGCATCTTCAGTTGACGGTAGAGTCTACTTAATGTGTAAAATCATGCTTATTTGCCAAATATCTGAATACAGTAGGTACCAAAATATCACTGGTTAATTTTTTTTTGTCTGAAAGAGGAGGATTTTCCATATACTATTTGTTCCTTCTCATAGGCTTACACAAAGTTCAGAAAAAAATAGTTTGCAATGAAAAAGAAATCCCAAATTGCTGTCGCTAACTATTTTTCCAATTCCCATTTACTCTCTGAAATTGTCTACAACTCACAGAAACAATAATTAAATTGAAATTGATATCAACTGTAACTCTATAAAATTACAGTGGCTATCTATTAATATTGTATTTCTAACTGTACTATTTCCCTTTAGCTTATATTTTAGGAATAACATGTGAATTAAGTTGCACATGTTTAATTATTTGCTTTGTTTTAAAACAAGGCTTTATTAGTCGAATTGATTATCCACACATGTATGCTTGGCAGATTAATTTGTTCGGAGCTCTTTGGAGGAGATGCATGTGAGGCTCTTGTGTTATTTGCACAACTACAGAACTGCCTAGAATCAAAGCTACCAAAACAGATTTTTCTGTTTAGGAAAAAGATATCAAAACTGTACGAAGTCAGCTACTAATCCCAAAATACTAGTACATAGTTGGGCCACCCTTGGAGCTGAAAGGATACTTAATCTCCCAAGACTGCCACCTCCAATTTCAACATCCCAGTATATTCTCCACCCTAGTAGGGCAACAGTGAATAGGAGAAACACCAATTAACCAAATTCTACTAATTAATTAAATTCCTACCAGTTACACAATAATAAAAAGCATGCATCTTTGAGATCATACTTTTCCAAATGCTTACTAGGAATAATTGAGTTACTGGAAAAATGCTTTTACTTGCTCAGCTTTATTAATCCACCTAAGCATATTTCAGTTTTAAAAGTCACTATCTGAAACCAGTATCAAGACAACTCAGCTGCAGAATCCAGCTCCAGTGCTGAAATGCTGTAGATGGATCATGATAGGAAAAAATGTATCATTAGATTAATTAGGAAATTATCAGAATTCACAGCTGCTCTCTTTGACAACTGATTCAGTGCTTCTGATTTAATGAGGGATACTTTCTATACACTTTCTACAAATAGGAGTTTATAGAAGCACTCATTTCTTTGATGTTTGTCATGAAAGCTAATAAAAAAGGACTGTACACTCAAACTAAGCTGCTATTCAAGAAGTATGATCAAAAGGTAGTTCTTATATCCGTGCTTCTCTAACTAATATACTGCATTTAATAATAAATTAAGGATGCTTATGATGTCCATTTACTTCAATAGTAAATCTTTTTTTTACAGCTTTATTGAAGGCACGATTCAGCCCAATTTGATTTTTATAGCCAGTATATTTTTCCAATGCTGGAATTCAACAAAACAGGAGTTGATACAGCAGCTTATTACAAATTATCTAAAATATAGTAATGAAATATGATGTACTGACCCTCACAGTACAAGTGAGATATGAGCAGAGATATGCCAGGTCATCATCTGTTCAGTGATTCTACTCTATAGTATTAGTTCAGTTACAGGATAAAAATCTGTTCACTAGCAGCATGCAGTTGCTTACCCAAATCATACTTTCTGAGGTCCACAATAATCTTGCAAAGTAAAGAAATAGAACAGGATCTCTGGTCTTTATGGCCCATTAGAAGATTTTTTTTTAATTTATCCTCCCTGGGGCAGAGAAATTTATGACTGGCTGAAGGCACAATCCACTTGCCTACGCAGGAACGTCCAGAGCCTCTATCCTGGGGCAGCACGCAGTATTCCAAGCACGTAGTGCCCAAATCCTGCGTGCATCACTCCTCTCCTGGCTGCTCTTGCACCCCTAGAGATCACTTGGAATATGCAAGGCTGCAGCTATTGCCACTGAATAGCGCAGCTTCTTCCCAAACTGAAGTTTTCTTCTCTCTTTTCCCACCCTAATACTGTTGCAAAGCATTAAACTGGTGGTGAAGGAACACATTTTTATCCACTAGTCATACTGCTACAAATAATGTTTGAATGGGGATATAAATGACCATGAAGGTGGTCCAATGAAATGTCACACTAGAGTGCGATGAGCAGAATATATAAAATATTCAAAGGAGTAAAGCAGGTCAATAAACACGAGATCAAAGTATTTTTCCACAGAACACTGTTAATTCAGTCCTAAAACAAACATGTAACAACAATGCAGAAACTATAAGTTCCGAAGATTTTGGCAGTATAGCTTTGTTTCTGCCATTTGTATATTCTTATACAAAAGTTCCACTGAATTTTTTACTAAGTTTGCCTAAAATATTTTGCAAACTTTTATTCCAGTTACAGTTGGAGTTTTTTATTCCAATACAAGGTAATTTCCTTTTTCTTATCTCCTTGTCATTAAAGGCACCATATAAAATCCCCCAAACAAACCTAACCCATCACAAAAGGATGCTTTCATATTATTATTTTTTAAATTAACATCTAAATACAACCTCAAACACTTATAATTTATTTTTCATTGAGTGAGACTGATATAAGGATAAGAATGTTACTCTCTAAAGAATAATTTCTAAAGAATAAAATGAACACCTAGAAAAATATGTCCTAGACAGAAGAAAGCCCATATTAATGTAATATGAACACAAGATTGACATGGATGTAAGGAGGAAAGTTGGGTTGACTAATGGCTAGACAAGAAAACCGAAATACATTATAGTGAGAAGTTCTTGCCTTGGGAGAACTCAAGAGCTATCTATTAATTTCTTTTATAGAGCTTTGCTGCTAGGCAGAGCCTTTGCAGGCTCTCAGCTTTAGTCAGCATTTTACATAATCTCCTTACTTAAAGCCACACAAGTCTCTCTAGCAAATTCGGAAAGCTGCTTTTAGATCCTGTACAAACAGCATCACCCTCCCAGATTTACAAATTTATTCTCTATGAGGAATGATCCAACTTTCTTGACCAAATCCCTGTTGAATTTTATGGATATTCATGAAGGATAACTACAGCACTTAAAGGACAAAGCAAATTTGCTTTTCAAGTCACCAGGCAAGATTGCTCAAACACCATTAACTGAAGAACGGGTAGGAGGCAGGGGAGAGATACATTTCTTCAGATATGCCTACCGTTTAAAGCAAGGACACTTTGCACATCATTTGGTACCACCAACAGAAAATGGAATGTGATTCTAGATTAGAGGTTGTATTACCCCGTGCAACTAAATTCTCCCCCCCAAAGGGAATGTGGCACTCAAAAAATCATGAAAAACAAACAAACAAAAGAAAGCCCAAGAACAGCAAACACCTAAAGAATCTAATTTGTAACAGCTGTAGAAACATTTTAGGCTTTAGCTGTCATTCTTTACTGTAAATATTTACATTTCTACAGGTTTGCCATATTATAGTCTAGATGGGGGAGTCTTCTTTGTGGTTACATCTTCACAAGACAGATCTCACATTGCACTTAGACTGTTTTTAATCCGTAGTGTTGATATGACTAAAAAAACCCACAACAAACAGCATATAGCTTTTTCTATCTGTATCTCTACGTTTTTGCCTGTATGCAGTCTGTCAGAAGACAGCAAAGAGTTCACATGATTAGTTGTAAGTATCCCTCAAAGATGGCTCTTAACATGTATAAAGACACAAGATTTACCCAATCTTATGCAAACAAACTGGGAAATGAAAGACAAGAACAGGGTGGAGGGTAGAAGGCAGAGTGCTTTTGATGCTCACATAAAACATCTATCCCACCAGTTCTTGAAATGAGTGCTGCTCTGAATATGGAACCACAAAATCGTAGAGTCATTAAGGTTGGAAAAGACCTCCAAGACAATCAAGTCCAATTGTCAACCCAACACTACCATGGCTACTAAACCATGTCCTGAAGTGCCATGTCTACACGTGCTCTACATGTTCTATAGTCTCACAAGGCAGAAAGGAAAAAAACTTAAGAAAAAGAAAATCAAAATAAGAGCACCACCCCAGCAGCACAGGAGGTCAGAAAGAGGTAGCTGGCCATTACAGTCACGGTGACCTGCACTCTGCTGTCTTCTGCAGCCAGTATCTTTTGTCTGGCAGTTTCATCAGAATCTGCAAACTTATGGAAATGCTCTACACCAAGTCTCCAAGTATAAAAAACATCTGCTTACCCCAAAAGCTTCTGAAGTAGTTCCAACAGCAGCCAGACTGCTGAGGCTCTTGTGCTTCCCAGTGTGACACAGGGGACACCCACACCCTGACAGAGGAGGAAGGATGAGCACTCACCATTGGCTGTGTTAACTAATATTATTTTTTTTTCTTCATAAATGAAGAGATTAAGAGTTATGGGATTTAAGTTATAAAGCCTTACGAGTTGAATGGTAAGTGAACTCACACAATAAACTTAGTCTAGGCAAAAGGAGATTGAGCAGCTATTTATCATATTTATTTAACAGATTGTGCTGTTCTGTAAATTCCAGACATCTAAATGGACTATGACAGCAGTGAGGTGGGATGTTATGGTTTCATACTCTTCGATACACAGAGAAACTACAGTCCTCCCAGTCTTTCCTCTGGGCAAGCCTCAATACTTCAGATGCTGCTTTTCCCTTATTTTACTGCTCTTTTTTCTACCTCTCTACCTGTCTGACTTTAAATTCTCCTCACCCCTAGAACAGAATCTCTACATTTTCCCAACCGTGTTGTGCAACAGACTTTTCTCTTTATAGCGCACTCCAAACTACAGAGTAACCTTACTGCCTTGGCCTTCATTTTATACCCTGTCTTTAGAGATGCACAGCTCAGTACCAAGGCACGTTTTGTCATTTTTTGCTATGGAAATTACCCTTTTCCATAACTCAGTTTCCCACATGGCTTGCAACCTTTGTACCACGACCACTTAATCATGTTTTCAGTTAGCTTCTACTTGAAATCTTTAAGGTCAAGAGCCAGTTTTTCAGAGTCAAGGAAAAATTCTTTTACAGAACCACAACTTCACAGTGCAAAGCTTCATAGAAGCCTCTCCACATGCCACAGTGGCCTGCTGCCGGAGTTTTGACTGAGGGAGTTCTCATCCTCCCCTCTGCACACCACGGAAATGCATCACTTTGGAAGGGTCATAAAAGATGTAGTTAAGCCTAAATCTGTTGAAAATTAGGGCGTCAACCTGAAGAGACTGAAAAGAATTTTAGTGGTAATCAAAGAAATATAGACTGCAAAATCAACTGGGTATATTTCTTGCAGACGGTTTTACTTTACAACTTAGTTTCTCTCACCTGAGTGCGTGAATCACTAAGTGCAATCACTAGCGAGATATTGCACAGCTATCCTTTTGATGCTGATTTTGGAACAGAGATGTTCTGAGATTAGTTACAATACAATCAGTAAATGTACAGACTTCTCGCTTAGGAAAATAGAAAATGTAGTATTTCATTCTTTTAAAAACCTCACTGTATTACATTTTTCTACCTTCATGTTAAGTCTTGATAGACTCTTTAGTCCTACCCTTAATCTAGATGAAAGATTCTATTATGCTTTGAAAGAAACATTTCTTTCATCACGACTGACAGTCGGATAAGCCCTTTTATAAAATTTTATAGAAGACATACCTATACAGATACACTGTCACATGTTTTCCCAAACTACTATTAGAATGCTACTTGATTTGCCTGCTAAACTCTCAGGCTTTCACAAAGAACCCCCCTAAACTGGATTTAAATAGAAAAGAGACCAAAAATAATCTTACTCTGAAGAATTTTTAAGTCTGCAACTTAAGTTTCTTTTACAAATTAGAAACTGAGGGAGGGAGTCTGACTTTCTCAGCTGAATTTCTCTTCTAGTCATGTGAAGGATGCAAACACCCCCTAAAAAAGAAATGCAATTTATATCGAGGTATCAAGATATTATCAATAGCCTTTTTTTCCTATTTTTGAAGCCTTTTAATCCTAAATATTATGTACACCTATACATGTATATGTGTACCTTTACTTATCTTTTTCATCAGGAAAAGCAGTATTATCAATAACTTAAGAATTCAATATAATAAAAGTATTTTTTTCCTGCTCCCTCAAAGGAATAAAAGATAACCTCATATTATATGATGGTACTCCATGCAACAACTGCTGAGATGGCTGAGCAGTTCCAAGACTACTTTTGCTGTCAAAGGAAAACTTGTTTTTACCATGGGATAACTAATACCTAAAAGCTTTCCACTGCAAGAAAACACTGGAGTAAAAACATTTTACACAAGGTAAGCTAAGTAAAATGAAATGAACACACCCAGAGGAATGCAGTTTATCATGCTGCTGTTTATAGTTACCTCACAGGAATCAAAATACCCTGCTTCTATTTAAGATTTTGCAGTGCTAGAGCTGATATCTAATAACAAAGCAAAATCAACAATCTTTGAGCCAGTGAGGAAAACACTTAAGTTAACAAATAATGCAGACACCAGTGAAGCTTAACTAGTATGTGTGCAGCAGAGCAGAAGGTAGAATGTCAAAAGTAACACAGAGAAACAAGCAAAACTTGGATGGATAGCAAGAACACAAAATGCCCTATTACTCCTTGATTTATGCTACAACACATTTTTTTCCACTAGTCAAAACTACAGAGAGATTAAATTTTTTGTACTGGCCACAGTGGTTTCCAAATTCCACTCCTAAGTCTATTCAATTGAATTTCCAGGATTTCTGCCACTGTACCACTTGTTTGCCAGCCGCTGATGAGTGAGGCAATAGTGGTTTTTATATTATTTTTGTGAAGGGAAATCCATAAGCACAACAGCAATTCTATTTATGAGGTTTGCAACATTTTGCAGCCACTGGGAAGGGTAATATATAGCTTAAGTCTCAATGCTAAAATCACACCCGCTAATACACCCTCTCACTCTCTCCTGGTCTACTGAACCCAAAGCACCTTCTGCCTCATAACATACTAACAAGTGAGGCGTTGCAACCTTCTTTTCTTGACCTACAGCTGGCTGAAAATACAACCGACGGGGATAGGAACATCTTGGATGGGAGAAGACAGTGAAACAAAAGCTGTGCTTCAGACATGGTACGGCAGGAGGACAGAATCCCTTCTTGTGCTGAGAAAAACAAGCCACGAGCTGATGACCTCTATTTCAAGCGTGGCACAGGCAAGATCCAAGCTTCTTGGTCCTTTGAAGAAAGAGGCTATTTTAAAGCAGTATAACGTGGCAAAAATTCATCCTTTTTAAAAGAAGATCCCTTATCACATATCTATGGATTCTAATCAGAGAAAAGTTGAGATTTTTAGCACTGCGGTTCTGTTTCACCACTGTTCCACCTTCTAGAACTCAAATACCATCTCCCTTTCTTTTTCTTATTGAACGGATGCCTCACAGATGTGAAAGGGGCAATATTAGATAAACCTTTTCTAATGCATATGTAGACCAAAACCCAACTGGGAATGAAGAAGTGAAACCATTTCTACATATACTTGAGACCACTGCTAAAGAAACCAGATCTTTTAGCTTGGAACGTTTTTGAGGCTTCTACAACATGTGAATCTCATTAGCCAGTTAATTCTCTACAACATTTTGAAAATCAAATTATGTTTTGAAAAGAATCACTTCAATTACTTAAGCTTCAGTCTACTAAAGTAAATTGCACATCTTTAATTACGAGGGATTAATTCTGCCATCTATCCTATATTTGGCCAACTTGAGAAATGGCCTAGTCTCTCCACACTCTCTACTACCTTACATTTCATCCTTCAGCACACAGGATATCAGTTCTTTATTACCGTGGAAGTTTTTTAGGTGGAAATTCTTCATCATTAGCTTCACATTCTCATCCTCACTATGAATTGCTTAGATAGTTTTTCCTTGATGATCATCATCAGTTTAACGCATTTCTGCCAGTTAAAGAAACTATTATTCCCTTGAGAACTTGGCAACTAGAATATAGGTCTCAGCTGCAGTTCTCCTTGGTGATCTATTCTTTCACTGTTTTCTTGTACTGGGGTTTCTGTTGTGGGGTTTGTTTGGGGCTTTTTCTTTTTTAAAAAAATCTTTATAATTTTACCAGCATAGTCATACCTTACAAAAAATCAATATTCAATTTTATCCCTTTCACTGCACATCAGGCCACATGATATAAAGAGAATTTTTCTTTGGCTCCTGAAACTCTTCTTAAATCATGTTCATTCTGTAAAGTCACTTTCTTAGCCCTCAAGTTTTTATATTAATATTCCTCTTCCTTTAGAAGGTTTCTGGCTTGTTTTATTTGTTGTTTATTTTGAATACTTTTATATAAGATATGCTAGTTAACACCTTAGTTGCATTCTGTCCACTTCATGAAAATAATTATATTTATCTTAAAATATTAGCCCTTCAGCTCCATGTTCAGGGAAAAAATACCAGCTTAGATTCAAGTGTTTGGTGTGAAATAACATGAATGATGTCAGAAGTTAAAAATTAACATTAGCAGGCACGCCAAATTTCCATATACAGAGCTATTTCTTGGGACATGGTAGAAGTCACCACTTTAACGTAGTTTCCATGGTGAGGAATTTTTATTTATAAAACAACAGTCACAAACGCATATAGAATTTCACAGCACAGAGATTGCCATCTCTTCCAGTCTTTGGAGAAAGAACCATCCAGATTTAAAATTGCAGTTGAAGCTGCTATGATTTTGGACACATCACGTGAGCATTCTTCAGCCTCTGAAGGAAGGAGATGGGGAAATCAGCAACTTCTGAAGTACTAAAACTATGAGTCTCCTCACCAATGCAGCTGTAAGGCATGGAACAAGTCTGGTTTTAGAGATAATAACTGACAAACTAATATCTTAAGGGATCATCACTCCACTAATCCCAACCATCTCTCTCAATGAAGCCCTAAAATGCTAGATGGGTTTGGTTTTTTACTGTGCTTTATATCAGGTAGTGAGTCGAGGTTTTTTTGTATTTTTGAGAGTGTTATTAAAATTAAAATCTTATTTATCACCAAACTTCATAAACATTAATCAAAAAGAAAGCTGTATCCTACTGGAAATGAAGTGAATAAGGAAAAATACTCTGCATGAAAGCATATGACTATTGAAAGCTCTGTGGAAAGTGAAGCTCTCAAGACACAGAAGACAACAGGAAAGTTTTTAACAAACTACTTTTGTGCATCACTAAGTTTGAGTCAAACCTGACTTACAGAAAGGGATAAGCATTTCTGAATGCTGAACTATGCAGCAGAGTTACTAAATTAGCTTGAATCAGCCACACGAGAGCTAATAAGCGATGAACAGGTGGAAGTGGGATATTTACCCTGGTCACCAGTGGGTCAATTAGAAAACCACTAAAGACTGATTTTTCCCTTCCAAAGTTGAGAATTACAAGGGTCACTTACTCTATTACTTGCTCAGAGGAGGAATAATGTAGCTTGATGCATCCAGAGCACCCTGAGGAAGCAAAGTCACAATAGCATGTGCAGATGGGTTAAACTCAAGGTCAGAGCTTAAGAAACTAAGGACAGACACTACAACCCTAAATCTATTGTCACAGTCTATGTTACGCAAGGAAAATTGATAGTACTTTTCTACAGAGCACAACTGGCTGAGGAAAGTCACTTCTCAAGACTCTGGCTCACTGTCCCTTCGTTGTACTAACGTAACTTTTCCGAGATCATGCTGTAAAAGGGATCAACACATCAGAATTAAAACCAGCAAGCAAGCAAACCCCAGAAAAAAATCAAAAAAGCAAGACATTTCTTTTTGCATTATTCTATATTCTCCCACCTAGTTTTCTGTAATTCATGTAAATTTATCCATTTTAGAAATTTTTTATTTCTAGTTGTTTCTATTTAGGGCTGTTACTAACCTCTACTATTCACTTTTCGTGCTTGAATGATCCAATAAATAACTGTATAAGGAACAAGTATTGCAAGAACACCTTAAAACTGTTATGCCAACATTTCCCCTCCAAATCCCATCAACCCTATAAAAGTAGGAAAAGTTCTTAAGGTGACTGTGAGTAGAAACTAACTCAAATACTTTCACTGTCAAGACAGATAAGTAGCACCGTCCACATTCTGAAAAAGTAAAACTTTACGTTAGAAATCCATAATTTTCCAGATCCATAGAAAAGCAGAAGGTATTTATTTGTTGCTAAAAAGAATTAAAAATTAATAAATGTATATATATATAAATCCAGTGCTAAGACTGCCAATTCAATTAACAAATGAAGCAGATGGACTGATATTAGCAAGATAACCAGAATCCTCCACATTTAAATACCTGCGTGTTTTCAAGCTGTCAGTAGCAGATATATTTTCTTTAAAACAGCACCATATTGAACCTTAATATTTCTCAGTAATATGCTCAGAGAGGACATGGACTTCTCTCCATTTCAATACACAAATTGCCTTTCTAACAGAAGAGACAGATATCCTCTATGCACATTAAACTGAGTGCTGAAAATGCAAATACGTGAAGGCTTTTCTATACTGGCAGAAGGAAAAAAAAAAAAAATCTCATTCAAAACACTTCTTCTGTGTGACATCAAGTTTATACCGTCAATGAAGTTGTCAATAGGGAAAAAAACCCCAAATGTAAACAAAATCTAATAAGTCACATTTAGTCTAGAAAATTCTCCTCCTTATCTTGGAAATAATAAGATTCAGCAGCTGAACAGGCAAGTACACCTGCCAAATCTACTCGCATAGGTGGGTATGCTTCACCCCGAGTGCTATAGTAAGTATGAGTTTGACAAACTTTTGAGGTGAAAAACTTCAACATACAACTGTCGATTCCTAAGCCAGCGAGGTAGTGGGAAAAAAAAGTTAAAATGATGAGATGCCTTGCGAAAAACGATGAATCGAATGTCTCCTTGCTCACACTATGAAGATAGAAAATAGAAACACTATCCCTAATGAACAAAATGGAAGTGATTATATAAGAAACAAAGCACTTCAAATTTGATTAATCCTTTAAATAGTTTGAAGGAAAAATCACACTAAACATTTGCAACACATCCGAGATTATAAAACGTAGTTAATTTCTTCAGCTTTAGGGCTTTTGTCCATATAGTTACGGTTTACAATCCTTAACTCATCTGTGAATTTTAACATAAAGGAATCAACTTCTTTCTCTGTGAAACCAAATAAGAGCACAACACACCCTCTTTTTCAAGACTAAATTTGCATTTGCCATTTGTGTAGGTGTACACCGAGTCCCAGAATCCTGTAGTTCTATATTCCAAGTTCTAGGTATTCTATAGGTCAGCAGCACAAGCGAAAGGATGGTTTGTCAGACTGCTGCGAATTCGACTCTCACCCAGAGTCATTTTTAGCTTGCCTTCTGTTGCATTCTCCGTTCTCAAGATGCAGAGGAAACATTACATGATTTCTTTGAATTAATTTTGCAAAAAATTAAATAAATACCAAAGACCTTATGACTTGACATTATTTCGCCACCAATACAGTAGTATTAAAAGTTCATAATTTTACTGAACATCACTTTCTCTCACCACTGTTATCTAAAACAAGTTCTACATTGAACCACAAATTAATTCAGATAAGTACTAGCTTTAAATAGGTAAGCACATCACCTGACTTTTACCTAGACTACATATTCAGTTCACTGGAAAACACATAGGAGTATTATTCTATAGGCAAGCGTGCACTAACACTAAGCTTCCAGAAAAGTCATAATACTGTACATACAAAAAATAATAGTAAAAAAATCCAATCAAGGTAATTTTAAGAAAAATAAGATGATATTAAGACTAATGGTATGGTGAATACCTCTATATGACCTAGCAATGAAAGAAATGATACAAAAATAAAGTTACAATTAACAAAAATTCCCATGATTCATTTATTTGGAACAAACTTAGATTATCCTGCTAAAGGGAAATTCCCACCACAAAGTTCCTATGGTAAAACATAGATAACGTAACATTTCAAATTCATTTTCCTATCTCTCAATGATATTTAAACCATGTAAAGAATGATCTGCAGAGCCAATATTTCTTTAGATATGTTTTACCCCCTAGATGAAGCTTTTCTTACAACTGCAGGCAGAGTTCATAAAAGCAACAGGTAGAATAAATACCCTGGAGTTTTGGGGTTTTTTATCTTACTGTAGTAACTACATACTAAGAAACCAAGCTTCTGCTGTTTAAAGTCACCCAGAAATTCTGCCAATTAAATAAAAGTAGATTCCATGCATGTTTATTTACTAAGCCTTGTGAGTCTTAAACTTTCATGAGGCATTTATAGACAAGAGCAACAAGAAACCATATGAAGTTATACTCTTCACAACTAGAACAATAAGATTTTGTAGTTACAGAAATAATTGTAGTCCACAATGTCATATCATTACGGAATTTCTTCCAAAGAAACCTTGCAGCATTCTGCATTCCACACTGATTCCAGAGGGAATGGACACAAAGTGGTGTTTTGATTTATATTTTTTTAAAAAAAAAACACAACAAAAGTGTGCAGCTGCTGGAGACAAGAGCATGAAGCAGTACCTCACATTCAAAGAGGATGACTCCCTGCAAAGAACAATTATCCATGAGAAGCCCAGTCTCAAACTACAAAAAGCTTCGAAATTATAGCAGCATGCAGTCTCCAACACCACCAAAAGAGATAGAAAACAATAAAAACATCTTACTTGCATTACAGGGAGCCTTCAGAAAATAATCCTTGACACCACAAAATGACAAGCATAAATAACCCTCTTTTTCCTAGTATTTGTTGTTTTCCTCATACTTCAGTACTTGACATCTTCTCTGGTCCTTGCAAGAACTCTTGTACTTTAAGCTAGGAAAGCTAGTCATAGCTATTCTTGCTGTACCAACAAATTAACTGTTCTTACTAGATATTACAGTTTCTCTGACATACAACCACATTGTAAAAGCTACATTTCCCTGAGACTTATTGGAAAGGAACAGACAGCAGAGAGACAAGAGTCAGTTACAAAACCAGTAACAATTATACCTGTTACCTAACATTTCAGGAATGGGCTACCTATCACAGTGTCTTGATTTTTTTTTTTTTAATGAGAGAGAAACGATGCAAAGAACAACAACAAACAAAAAAATCTATGAAGGTGTTGATAGCAGGAAAAGCTACCTGGTCAGCAATAACTTATAAACAAGCACTTAAAGAAGTTATCTTAAAGCTCCAATGTACATGATTTCACTTAGTGATATCTAAGCTTTTACAGGAAAAGCAAAAACAAAACTAAGATTTTCATGAGAATTAGAGATCATGAAATTAAGGTTATTGATTACCTCCTGTTTAAATGGCACTAAATATCACCGAGCCTTTAAAAATTATTTATTTTTATTGTTGTTGAAGAAGCACAGCACGGAAACAAGGGTAAGAAACAAGCACAGACAAAGTGTATTCCTCAATATTGTCACAAGGGAACATGTATCGGAGCTACTTCAAGCTTAATAGCCACATAGACATTAATTTCATATCCTCTTCAGCAATAATTACTATATATAGACTAAGTTATTTGTACAAGATCCCAGGTATGAACAAGTCAATAGAACTGCACTGAACTGCTTGCATCCAGTCAATACTTTCTTGAGGTTTCCAACAAATGTACGCGATCCATTCACCACAGCACACACGCACATGCATGTGTGGACACCCATTTAAGATCACAGCATTCATATTACACAAGAACATTTCAAATGTGACTTCAGTTTTGGAAGTCATAAGCTTTGTTACTATACACCGACTGATGAATTTGAACACAGATAGCTTTTCCCATTTGGTCCAAATTAACTGGTTTGTAGCACAGGATTAACTTTAAATTAGCTCTGCTTAAAGAAGCACACATATGATAGCCTACAAAGTCATTTCGGAAGTAGGAGTACATAAGCACCTTTCAAGTAGTATGTTTGAATTCTTCTGTATTACATTATATAGTTTCCTCTTAAAAATATAATCCCTTTAAAAATTATCTTGGTAGATAAGATGTTTTCCTTTTTTTCTGCTATGTAGTCCTACTTTCACAGGTTGCAGCAAATCAACTCATTCAACATTAGCCTCCCCCACTAACTGTATGTAAAATAAGTGACATGCTGCTTTTCATAGACTATATGCTGCTTACTGCACTGAGAGTGCAGAAATTGTTCTCAATAGTTTTGCAAATTTGAAAAAAAAGGTAAAAACAAGGACTATTTCAGTCCCCTAAATATATTTGAAAACACTATTAAAATTGCATTTACCACTGTACATTGTTATGAACGCTGTGCTATTGCCACAGTCAGGTTTGTACATAGAAATAGTTAATTAGACCAACAGTTATACATGGAAAATTACAGAAGCATTGGGGAAACTAAGCTCTTTGGGTGTTTAAAGTAACGTCTACCTAGCATGTAGCAGGTTTTAAAATGTGTGTTTCTATCCGAAGATCTTAGAAAAATTGTACAGGATGATAAAAAAACTAAGGGGAGGGAGCTATAAGGAACAAGAACATAAACACAAGTCCTGTTAGACATGGATTCAGCAACATTTCCTTTTGAGCAGAGACTAAACTGGAGTCAAGTTCATGTCTGCACTTACAGGTCAAAGTCAATATAGATAACAAGTACAACAGAGAAAAAACAGGCCTGACAAACTAAGCTGCATTTGCTAGCAAACTAAAGTGGAAGTAACTGGAGATCAAACAGCACACAAGAATAACAGCAAACCTGGATGCAATGTGTTAAACAGGGTTTAAAAATAAAACAAAACAGAAGAACAACAGGTAAAATCTAACACTGGCAAACATAAAGTATCACACATGAAGAACAGGAGATTTGACTGAAGTGTACAAAATCAGGAATAGAGAGTTAAACTGTTACAGGGAACACAGATAATTGGGCAAAGCATAAAAGAATTAAAGCAGGAAAAAAAAAAGTAGAAGCTGAAGCAGGTCAGAGCTGAAGCTCTCACCTTTCCCAAAATTGTATGTATGTGCAATGGCCTTGCAGGGATGCCACTGCAGAACAGAACGTTGAAGCCATTACAGGGAGCACGTTTTTATCTCACAAGAAAGAAGAATGGACAGAGGATTACAATAAGTTCAGTGGTCTTAAAACATTCAGAAAAAAAAATTCAGCACTTAATGATATTAAACAACTATATTAATATTTATAGAAAAGGTTCTTCCATATTAAAAACTGAATAGCCACAAAGATTATATACTCTTGCTCTGCCTGGAAGATCCTGATTCAGTCTTCCCTGTCTAGCGTATCAGAAGTAGAGACCTAGCCAACTGACACAGCAGGGAAAACTACTCATCCTGAAGATAACTAACAGCTTCAGTTCTGTAACAGGCCCATAAGAGAGACCACAGGCTTGCCGCAAAGCAGCCTGTTGAGGCCAGCTGCATAAGGCTGCGAGCTCTAATTTGCTATCTCCATCATAGTCATTATCCCCACAAACTCAATTACGGTTTCTTGTGTTGGAAACAGGGTTAGCACAAACACATCTGAAGGCAATATGCATGGCCGTAGTACAGGATGGTGCTGGTAAGAGAGGTCTACTTTGTGTACAAGGAAAAAAAACCAACGTAACTACATCTACTTTAAGGACTTATAAACAAGAAGGAACACTAAACTCAGTAGGTAAAACACAAAATAATAGATTTTACCTTCTCTTCTGATTTACAGGTATGGAATGTGGAACACAGCTATGATATTTTGTTTGCAGTGTTCCTGATGAAACATATTCTTTGAAGAAACATGATATAGAAGGGCTAAGCCTGGTCTGCTGTTACAGAAAGGTCACTTTGTGCCTAATACAAGATAAGTATATTCTGTCTGACCACGTAAAGTCAGGTACTACTCCTGACTAAAGAATCCACAGCTTGAATCAAGCTATTAAATAACTACAGGTGAATGTAAGTAACGGTAATTTATCTAAGCAGCTAAATAAGCCAAAGTTTATTCCTACTAGATTTTGAAGTAAGAAGTATTAGTTCCACACTAAGAAAAGTAATGATACCTGTTCTACTACTTTTCTGTCTGTTTTCTGTTGGATAGAGTGTTCAAAGTGCAAAATCACAGAATCACAGAAATCTCAGAGTCATCTCCCAGTTAGGAAATCTGTGGGTTCTGCAGATACAGTCCAGGTACCAGCAGTCTTCCACCTCTAAGCATCTAGGTCTAAGTTTCCAAAACCACACTAAGAAAAGTAATGATACCTGTTCTACTACTTTTCTGTCTGTTTTCTGTTGGATAGAGTGTTCAAAGTGCAAAATCACAGAATCACAGAAATCTCAGAGTCATCTCCCAGTTAGGAAATCTGTGGGTTCTGCAGATACAGTCCAGTCCACCTCTAAGCATCTAGGTCTAAATTTCCAAAATTCTTATATTCACATGCTAAGTTTGTTGAAATCAAGTCACCTGTTGAGAAGCTGCTGAGAAGGGTGGAGTACAACAAGGGGCATTCAGAAACACTGTTCTCTCCCAAGATTTGTTTCCTTAAGAAGCAAGTTTCTTCAAGTCCTCAGCTACTGTGTTCATCGCTTGCCACTACAATGCTGTCAAAATAAGACCCTAACAAGCCCTCCCCCTTAAAAACTTAAAACAACTAAAACCACATCAAAACTAGCAACCCAAATTTTACCAAACTGTGAGATTGCAGTAAACTACTGATGCCAGTAAATGCTTTATTTTCTTTGAGCAGTCAAGAGGTCCTCAACTCTAACTGAAGGAGTCGCTCCCTCAACATCTGTTTCCCAGAAGTTTGGAATAGGCTCAGAGCCCACTAAGAATAAACGCTCCCCATATGGCATCTCTCTACGAGACAACCTGCCTGTGTAAGAATAAAACTTGCCTTGCTGCAGCAGCAAATGCAGCCCTCCATTGAAGAAGACCTTGCATTAAATCTTGTGAAGGTAAAAGTAGAGGAGGACAGAAGAAACAGTACAGCTACACAGTAATCCTTACTCACTTCCTGTAAATTATGTGGCTATATAAGCTAAGGACTATAGCACTCAAAACCAATCTCCAAGGTTAATTGGAATGTTAATGGAATACAATACAGAACACTGTATCTTTCTGTAGTTTTATTTTTCCCCTGTGAAAACAGAAACAACGTTTTTAGCTTCTCTCTGCATCTAACAAACACACCAGGACATTCCAAGAACAAAGGACACTACTGTTCTTCATAGACTTATTTACTTGGCTTTTCTTTATTCAATTGAATATGGCTGAGGAGTTTGCATCCAGCATGATGTATTTACTGACATTGGTGCACAGGATAATCTAGAAGATACTAACTGTTGAGATAAAGTAACTGTTTTCACTGTTTAAGCATCCTTGGTTCCCTCACCTTGTACAGCACGTTTCAAAGGCACACAGTGCATAAGCAGAAGCTTACAGAATAAATTCTTCAATTGAGTATTTTTCACATACGTTGGAGAAACTGATTCTATTCTCTGTCAGAGTAAATCAATATTTATACCATCTAAAAAATCTGACTAATACTAGTATTTACTGAATAGACAGCTGAATTTTAGATACAAATTTAATAAAAATAGTACAAGACAGGTAATAAATACAGGGTAGACAAAAGTTATTTCTTTTTCCTTTAGGCTTCTGTAACCAAGAGACAGATTTCTAAGTGGTTATGTATTCTCTAGGATGTTACTGCTCAAAACTTAATCACAATTTATTATTTTTCCCCTCAATATATTTACAAGCATAAGGCAAATACATATAGTCATAACTAGGTAGAAAACTATTTACATAAAAAAAGCAGAAGCTGGTAAGCATTGACGTGCAGAGATTGGAGATTTGGATTCACTATTTAACTAAAGGGCCTCAACATACAGTAGTTTTCATCATTCATGTTATTTAAGTCCACTGTATTTAAAGATGACAGTTCCATAGTATGTATGGGAAGATCAGCCTCCATGGATGTACAGATATCCAATCAAATCTACAGACAGTAAATATTTTGGGATGCTACCCCATTATCATTTAAGAATTCTTCCAAAACACTGCTATTGCTGCACACATCCTTCACCCGGCATGCCCTTCTCTTTCCTCCCTAACTCCCCCCCTCAGTGGACACCAAGGTTTAGTGCAATGTTATTTCTGCTGTTCTTTAACTCAACGTCCTATTTTGCAGTTAAAAATACAGAATTCTTAGCTGACCAAGAACATTCCTGAAAGATGCTGAGTAGTCCTGCTTCCCTCTGTACTCTAGATAGTGGTTGGCACGTGTACCTCAGCCCAAAATATTTGCCAGTCTGACGCAATGGACACTTTCCCACCTGAAGAAATTAAAAGAAAGCTATAGGACATGCCAGCTCTCCGCGACCATACATGTGATGCCCCTATCCAACTTCTCCAGCTGACAGAGGCCCCAACTGTACAACATCCAAATCTCACATCGATCACAGTCACATTACAAGCATCACAACTTCCAACACTTGCGTTATGGCAGAGAACACGATCCCACATCAACTCTGCTCAGAGCATGCCAGCTTCCAGCCTCAAAGTCCACGCCCGTTTAAGTTCTCCACAAGTAAGTCTACGGGCAGCTGAAAACCCCTTTGGAAAGAGTTTTCTGTGTAGAGTCTTAAAACAAGACTTACTAGGAGAAGATGAACCCCTAAAAGCAATGCTCTTGAAGTTCGAACTGCATCCCAGTGTCTCCTGCTTTAAGGTCAAATATTAGACTGTGTAGAAAATGCATTCTAATTTGAATTGCCTGTAACCAACAAGGTGTTGGACAAGACTTGCCAAGAGAGGCTTATGTTGCAGTTGATTGCAGTTTGTCTCAAATTGGACAGAAACCTCCCGGAATAGATTTTTTTTTTTTCTTGTAATACTCAAAAATTCAAGTCAGTTTATATTCTCAGACACTCTTATATGTCTAAAAGATACAAGGATTTTTCCTTTCAAATGCTGCATAAGTAACAGAAGTATGACTTTTTTAAAAAATATTTGCTTCAAAGCTTCACTGAATTTTGCAAGTTTTCTCTTTATAAGATCAAGCAACATTCCATCAGAGAGACAAACTGGGCTTTAACCAGCCTTAGCCAACAGAGATCCTATTGCCTTTATTACACAGTACACACAGAGAAAGATACATCTGGTATTAGTCAGGTCCTGTGAGACTTGAAAGAGGAAATAAGTTCTTGAAACATCTAGTGGTACATATAATCAGAAAGGTCAGTGCAAATGCTCACTCAGAACATTTCAATCAATGCGTCTTTTAATAGAAATGCCAAATGGGACAAACACTTCTCCCTTCACGGTTGCCACTGTTTCATATTCTATTTGATTAATAAAATGAAACACATTTTGATAAGTATCCTACATCACTGTAAAGGCCTGTTTTGTGGATACTCATAGAATGGATTTTGGTGAATAAAGGCAAAATGTAGGGGGGTGTTAATTCAGCTCGGTCTTGCCTTGACAGACCCTTATCTGTGATGACCCCCTATGGGGGGGATATGAAAAATGACCCAGACCTGAGTTATCCAAAATGACTAAACAAGTGATGAAGGACTGAAGCCTGAACGGGACCCAAACCCAAGTTACAAACGTTTTGTCCTGAGTCTCTTTCAACCACTATTTATTCTTGAAGTATGTTAATTTGGCTTAGTAAATAATTTGTGGGCTACACATCACAAGATTAGCCAAACTAGTAGAGGATGTCCAGGAAAAGATAAGGGGAAATCCCATCAGATTCTGCCTCATTCCTATTGTCAATCTTCACTGTACACATCCATCTTTTTATGACTTACTTCCAAGCTGTCTCTTTCTCTTACATAGCATATATTGCTGTGTAGACGAAGTACAGACATAATTTAATTTTTTTATGTGTGCCTCAGTACACTCTGCACTCTCTGCTATGTTCTTATTCCTTATATATACAAACATACATTTTACTTTTTATCTACCAAAACTACTAGTATCATCTTTCTTTAATTTTCACATGTCTTTTTTATCAAGCCAATTGATTTATACACTGTCTTGATCACCTGTACTGGTCTTTTACACACTAGAAAGAAGTACATGTATAGTCTAAATACGCTTGACTTCTGTATCAGTCAGACACTGCACAGTTGGTTTAGGATTACTTTTTTCTGCTGGATATTTTCTTATGTATGGCCATGCCCTACTTGATCATTTTTAAGCCCTTTTAACCTATCTCCCACCTACAGCTACAGTTCTCCTCAGTAGAAATTCCAGCATCTCCTGCTGTGTTGTATGTCATTTCTTCAAGTTCTGTAGCTTTGATAATAAACCTTCAATGTAGCTTACTTAGGCTGCACACCTATGTTATCACGAACTAGCACAACGCTGAGACAGAGGCTCAATAAATGATACAGTTGTGGGATTCATTACAAAGTTAGATGAGCTCTTTGTCATCTAAGTAGACAGGAGAGACTGACATTAAAATACGGTTCATTAAAAGTGAATTTGAGCCTCAGCATTCACTGTACCAAAACATCTGGAGACAGGCTAATTTATACTGGAGTGCCTTAGAAAATATTTGAGCTTCTAACTAAGCACAGGGGATTTGGGAAGTAAAAGGCTGCTGCTTTTGCATTACTGTGTACTTGGAGAAGGATTTATTTTTATGAACCACACAGTACCTTCCATCAACTGAGAAACCACAGACCAAGTACTATGGACCAAGTACCATGGACCACTCATATTAAGGACTATTATTTCAGAAAATATTGCAAACTGTTTTCTTTGGCAAATTGTCCAGGAAAACATTAAGTTAAGTAGGCAAGCTCCTGTGTATTCTTTTATTTATTTGGCACATTTGTTACTTTTGCCTAGATATGAAAGTAAAAAAGCATAGTCAAGTAGTAAGAGAAGTAGAAGACATGCAGAAGAATCCAAATGAGAACTAGGCAACACAAAAGTAAGGATAGATCTATTCTAAAAATAAAATATCAGTTCACTGCTGTTGTCTATTCTGAAAGGATGATGTTATTTATGTATGTTCTTCATTCTTGACCTTCACTTTTCATTATTATAAGGTATTTTCTTGGATCATTAGGACTGCAGACAGAGCAGATAAAGGAAAAACTTCAAACACTTCAGTAAACAGATCAAAATGTAGCTCAAAGAACTCTTATAGATTGACAATCAAGTCTTTGGAATGCCTTGGAAACAGTTAACATCTGTATTCTTATTGCTTTTCCCTTTTCTTTAAAAGAAAACTTGTTACTACGTTATCAAAACATGTAAAGGAAAAAAATGGGACCAAGGCATAGGCTAAAGACATCACAATGAAAATCAGTACATCAAGGCAGGGAGAACTACCAGTGAAACTCCATGCTTCTCTTTAGACGCACGTTCGTTGTGATTTGTTAGTACATCAGAAGAGGTTAGCATCTCTAACTTCACACTCTGATCAGGAAAGGCACCATGAAAGGCAGAGGCCTGAACACTCATGTAGAAGAGTTTGGACAACAACTAATTTCTAAAGTCAAAGGAAAACACTCCTTCATTCCAATTTTGATTTGCGCTTACCTATTTACATTTGTTTAAATCATGAGACCTTTCCCTGAGAACTACTCTAATATCATGGTCAATTATCTATTTTAAAATATATTTACGTAAGTGTATAATACTGAAAAAATGGAATGTGATCAGGAATGGAATGTCTTGAGGGTTTGGGGGTGCTTGGTTGGTTCGGGTTCTTTGCTTTGAGAAAAGGAATCAACCCTCATTATCTTTCATATCTCATTCTGTCTTCTCACAGCCACTTACCTAGAAAGGCATATCCCAAACATAACTATCAACAGTGTAGTGCAAATGCTTGGATAATGCTAAAAATTACCAAAAAATAGTACATTGTCTTTCAAGGCAGCATTACGTTAGGAACATCTTAACATCCTAAACTACTAATTCGTGGTATGATATCCTCAGTTAGCAATTACGTAAGGAGGGGAGAGAAAGATCATTGTAAAATTTGCTTCAACAACAGCTGTTCGCATCTTTAAACTGAATAGCAAAGTGACAAGTCTGCCATTGACACCAGTCCTCTTTCCACTTCATAGTCAAATGAAGAGTGGGAATCAGAATAAGCCTAGGTTCATGCAGAGATATCATTCAAACTGAACTTTTAAAATTCTACTCAAGCTGCATTTGATGTGAGAGGAGGAGACCTATGGCCCTAATAAAATACAACGCGTTATTAAACTATACATATATTATTTTAACCCAACAATTTTAATGATAAGCTCTTGTATTTTGCACATGATAGAATCAGACACACAAATTCACTGTGCTAATCACTTCACAGTTCAAAGGTAATCCTTACACTTCTTACAAGAGTATCAGCTGTTGTCAAGATACTAAACATATGTGAAAGCAAACAACATAATGTAATTAGTTAATTTTGGTAGATTTGCACAAGTGTTAGCAAAGCAGAGCGAGTTCCAAGTACACATCACGAGATTATAATGAAACAAATTTCAGTAAATTATTGAATGTGCAAATAGATTACCTTTTATTTTTGATACCACTTATTTCTGTATCACTGAACAAAGGAAGAAGATAAATTGTTCCGTATTGCTTCTTGAAGTGTTGGACAGAATGACTCCCTATTGATTTTCCTGCTGCTGTTCTGCTGAGGGTACAACTGAAAGACATGCAAGTACTCTGCAGTTTTCTAAGGTAAGTAAACATTTAGACACTGAAAAAAAGAAAACCATCTTGGAGGTAAAGCAACTGAAAAAAAAAAACCTGGAACAAATTAAATATTAGCGTTATCACTGTCTACCTGATAATAAAGTATTTAATTGAAATTTGAACAATCGTGTGTGCATCAGGTGTAGATCTGATCAGTAGTGTTAGAGATTCTGCACTATTGATGTGAATTCCCTACTGTTTAAAAAATGACGAAACAGAATTTCTGATCCATGGATATTAATTTTTATATTGAAGTTCTACCATGATACCATCAAACAAGTAAAAGATACCAGAAAATGTGGAAAAGCTTGTAGGCAAACAACTCAGTTGGTTGGAGCATCGTCCTGGTAACACCAAGGCCGTGGGTTCAATCCCCATTCGGTCCCCATGAGTTGCCTGTTCTAGCTGAGAGGCGTCCCTGCCCATGACAGGGAGCTTGGATTAAATGATCTCCAACGTCCCTTCCAGCCTAGGCCAGTCTATGATTCTATGATGAACTATTTCTCTATTTTACAGAGAGAGAACTAAGGAAAACAGGAAAATTATGACTGAGTTAATCCAAAGTAGAATAAATGCTCCTCAGTGAGCTCTTGCAGCTCAGGTAAGCTCTTCTAGCACATACTCAATGTCCTGTGCAGCTTCATAGCCAACACTAAGATCCAGGCTATTCAGTGCGCCTGATCTAGTTTTCTCTACCTTGGACAGCAGTGCAGACTTATCCTACCACTTCTAGTTCTGCTATTAATTGCATTCCACACTAATTAATTACTTTATGTCAGAAATAGAGGTCAACTCTGAACTGACAATTTCCTGTACCATGCCTTGATCCTTTCCAAAAGTACTGTTTGTTGTATACACTATTTTTTCTAACATCAATGAGTCTGACAAAACATATACGGAGTTGTTGAAATATCAAAAGCATTAAAAACTGTATTTTGGTTAAAACGCCTTTTCCAGTGACACTTATTGCGTAAGCCTTAGAGCACAAATTTACTTTTTGAATTTACAAGGGTGACTTCACAGCTGTTGCTCTCAAATGCAGTCAATATTTGTATATTACTTTAATGAGTTGCTAGTAACCCAGACTCCTAAAGCACAGCTGTGCTTTTGGAATCAAACATGCAATTCCCTTAGATTTCAGTTACTAGAACTGCATTGCTTCTTCCCCACCTCTTTTACTTTACATTTCTGGCACGTAAAGTTAAGACTTTGGGGTGGTTTTGTTTTCCCCCTCTTTCTCTTCCCTCTATGCTTTTCAAAGGAGTCCTGTATGAAGAGATGGTGTTTCGTGGCTCTACCGAGCAGCTGGGATACTTTGATATCTACTGGAGTCCAGCTGTGAATGTGGATTGAAAGGATAAGTCAAAGCCTAGCAGACTATGATTTTTATGATTCATCTGTTGCTTCTTTTTCCTTCCAGGCCACTTGGAAAATCTGAGGCAAACTTGTTCATCAGTGCACAGCTCCAGAGAAATAAGACTTAGCAACACATGTTAATGAGTCTTGACCACTACTTGATGTTTGTGAGTTTGGGGACCAGTTTACACATATTAATTTCCATTTGGCTGTGTCTGCTGAAGCACTGAGAACTACAATGCACAGACATTTTTATATAGTTTTATGTTTACAAGAAATTCTCTTGTTTTTTTCCGCTTATAGGAAAAATATTTCCTCTTATACTGAGAGGCCAATCATGACCTCAATCATTAATAAAGCTCAGCAGTACAGAGCACAAAGCTCAGAGTATCACTTTCAGGCATGCTCAGCAAGAGCAAATGGTTAATTCTGAAGAATGGTTAAAGCTGTTCAGAAAATGGGAAGTAGGAATTCTCTCACAGCCTTTCCTAAATACGTACGTATTTACTTTTTAATAGAAATTGCCCAGGCACTTCTAAAAGATTAAATTTCTGTTTTTACCAACAGACCAAATTTCAAACACCTCATAGTGCAGAGATCAGGGTATCAATATTTGTCCTAGTGTAAAGAATACAAATTCACACATATTCCTCAGATCAGTCCTTGCTCTTCCAATCACCACAACAAAACCACAAGCCCCAAGAATGAGAGTTCCATTCATCTCAAGCTACAGTTTTGCTCAGTCAAATCCTTTAGTCAGAGCTCTGTCAGGAGCACAATATTAAGCATGTAGAACAGAAGTAAGGGCAAGAAAGTTTAAGTTCTCAGAAACTGAAAACTTAATTGCGCACAAAACATTGTGCAAATTCAGTGAAATTTTTCTTCTGTATCTACTCATCCCCTTCTAACTTGCCTATATCTTTCTGCAGGCTTCAGATGCAACACATTTGATTTAGGCTTTTTTAAAATCAAATTTCATTTCTTAATTCCCAGTTATGTTGTTGTCAAATAGAGAGTTCAATGTTCTGTCTTTCATTGATACTGTTCCACCAAACAATAACAATATTGCAGTGGCTACATACACACAGAAGCAATCGTAACACAACTACCAGTGACCTGTAACATAAATCCTACATTATTCCAGGCACTTTCTATAGTTTCAAAAGCTCTCTTGGATAACCAACAAAACTGCTTATAAAGGAAGATTGCCGCTTCATCTGCATTAGTTTCATGTATAAAAAGCAAGTTTTGGGAAAAGCTAATCCAATCAATACTGATTAATATTGGGAAAGGGATGCAAACACATACTTAATTTTATAGAAAAGCATTTTAGGTTTTTGTGGTGATAGAAAAGAACGTGCTATTTGTAACACAGGTTCCTACTGCTTTAATCTGCACAGAGAACCATGCATCAGGTTTCGGCATACCAACGACATCAAAAGGTGGGTGGAGGAGAGAGAAAGGAACAACATAATCTTTCCAAGGAATAAATAAAACCTCATGCAAAAAGCTGTCTGCATCATTTAAAATAAGCAGTTTGCCTGGCTAAGTCAGGGGCAAACACTTGAAAGTGTGGCATCAAGCTGAATGAACTGGAAATCATCCTGACTGCCAAAATCTGATCCTCACACAGCAACATAGTTTTTTTTTAAAACACAGCCAACTTATCATGGTCATGACATGTGGACTTCAGTTGGCTGGGAATAGGCTACTGCAATCAGCTTATCCCTACAGAAGGACTTATCCTTGTTTAAAGCAATGTGTTTAACAATCAAGCTTGAATGCAGCACCAGAGCATCTTGGCAAGGAGGGAAAGGAGAGTAATTCACTTTTTGGTACATTTTCATTTAATTCCATTGGCCCAAATGAAATTTACACATACTTGTCCAGCACTGTTATTCATTCAAAAGCAGCATGTCTCTTGCCTCAACTCAAAAGCAGTGCTACCACTTTATGTTTTAAGTGAAAAAAAAAACATTAGAAAGATTATCTATAAAAATATGTGCATGATTTTTAGGTCACACATCATACAAGCATTTTTTTAAAAAACAGGACTTTCAAGACACATGTGCTGTAAATTAATGCATAGATCTAAGGTCTTTACTATTTCCTACCACCAGAGTTAATTTATTAATTTTCATGCAATATTTTATTCCTAACCTGTTTTAGCACGTTCGTATTGGGTTCTTCCATCTAGGCAAAAGAACCCTACACCACTAGATGTCACTACAAACAGAACATTTCGCATCACACATTCCTGATAATGGATTTACAGAGTATCCTGCTTTATTACTATATTTTAAAAAAAAATTAAAGAAAAGCTTTTTTCCAAGCCCTATTGACTTTCTCATTTAGTGGAAGATGAGTAATTCCTAAATTTCAAATATATTTTGAATCCCCAGTACTTGGATCTAGAGGTATGATGGATAAAAACATCGATAATGCAAGAGTTGAAGGATAAGGATGATTAGAGAAGCTACCACTCTCTTATTTACCAGCTGATAACATCATGCATAGCCAGCCAGTTTATTATTATTCCTTAAGAAAGCATTGTAAGCATCTGTCTTGTTAGACAGCAGAAGTAGCAGACAGTTTAATGCACATATGCTACAACATTAATTAGAGAATCAGATTTTGCAGAAGATTGATAATTTGATAGTGACAATTGTAGCTGCAATTAATTGAGTCTTTTCTGGAAATGTCCTGATGAGACAAGATGAAGAGAAACCACAGGGATGCCAAGATCTAGCTTGAGGCGGAAAGAAAATGGGAATTATCTCCAGCATACACAAAATTCCTATCAACAAAGTGGAAGCTGCACTATGATTTTGCAATTATATTCCATTCTCTGCATTGGGTTCTAAAGGAGAAAAAGAAAAATCAGGCCACACAAAACCCTCTTAATTTTTAACATAGACAAACAAAGGTTCCAATCAGCAATATAAGCAATCAACAGTTAAAATGTCCTTAAGAATAGGATAGTGGCAACAGAATAATGGTAGGAGAAAATAGCTATTCAAATTACCCCATTCAACTGACATTTAATAAATTCATATTTAAAAAATGACATTTAGAGAACTAGATGATAATGCAAATGAGGGCTATATTTATGAAGGGGTGAAAAAACAGCTCCTAATCTCAAGTATAAGAATACCCTGGGTTTTGGTACCTGGCAAAAAAATATTGAAGCTTGCTGATGGATAGTGATCTGGTACAGTACTGCAATTAGATACTATTCTGAGCTAAATGCCATGGATTCTCCATCTGCTCTTACTGCCATTGCAGAAACACCTTTCTAGCACTGGCTCATTCTTGTCAACCTCTTGACACGAGCTGTCTTTTTCCAAATATAAAATGGTCCAATCGTCCAAAATGAGCTGCTGCAGTCCAGACAATGGGACATGGCACTGTCCTAAACAGTAGCTCAGCTATTGTTTTCCTACGATAAATTCAGTATGTGGGTGTCTCAGTCCATTTATGAAAGTATATTACACATTTCTACCCTGCCTAACAGTTTCCACTCTAACGAGGACATTACGGTTCTATAAGAGAACTTCCATTGTCTGCAATAGTCCTCTGAGATTTAGCAGAGGCTTTTTGTGCTCCCTTTTGCTCATCCACAAAAACGTAAGAGCAACTTTTTCAGCAACAGAGTAAACCATTTTTAGTTAGCATTCACAATGCAGCACAAGGGTGGCACCACCCTTGGTCATTCATTCATCTTGGAGCAAGGGACCCAAAGGAATTCCCTTGAGCCAGGTCACAATTTTGTCTCCCTCCACATTTTCCCAATGGATATTTCTTCTAATAAAAAAGACTGATGTTCACTTGCATTTCATTGTTACTAACAACAATTTTGTATTTTATTGACAAACGAGCCTCACATTTTGTGGGACTGGGCAAGAGAGCTGAATGTTCTAAACACTACATACTTGAATCTCAAATTTAATAATATTGTCTCCCAAAACATATATTAAGTATTTGTCCTGGCTTCTAGCAGCTGCCTTTGCAAACATGAACCACTAGACCTTTTGTGTCTTGTATCTCGTTGATATAGTACTACATGACAGATATCAGTTTTCTCTTGCTGCCTCATAATGTAATTAATGACTGCACCACATTAGGGAACCATGACATACTACAAAAAGTTTAAACTCTTCTGTGGATATATGATATGACATAAAGCTTGCAAGAGAAAGAATCGAAACCCTACTTGTAACGACATCAAAAACATGCACAGTGATGAGGAAGAAATTGGTTTAGACATTTCACAGTAGCCTTAATTCTGTTACCTTGTTTATGTGTTTTATTATAATGGTTTTAATTACAGGATTACTCATGTTCAAAGTTCACAAGGATTCTCTTACTACTCCACACAATAGTAACTGGGAATCAATTCCTCTCCTTTCTAATCACAGTCCTTAAAATATGGTAAAAATAGCCTTCAGTTTACACCCTCCATGTTCACTTGCTTTCTTAGCAATAAACACTGACACAAAACTGTTCAAGAACTTTATCTATACAATTTAACAGATGCCTATGGATCACAGTGTTCAGGGGGTTTACAATTGTTAAGAGTTCGTATGGCTAGTGTCACTAGGAAAACTGCGGAAGAAAGAAGTGAATTGTAGTGGAATAGTTAAACACATAACTACCTTTACTCGTGCCTTTAAAACAAGTTGGTTTAAAAAACAGAATGGAGACCACAAAACCCAAAATCCATCATCTTTAACCTTAGGCAAAATTCCACAAGATGTCTACTAACAGATTACTCTGTCGCAGACTCTGATATAGATGCCATTTAGCTATTCTATTCCACTCTCCTCAAAAACATCGGCGCTGCTGTTCTTGGGGGTTTTGGTTTTAAAGAGCAAATAGCCTTGTTTAGCACCAGGCAGTATCGGTTACTATGTGAAAGCGATTTCATCCTGTGTGGGGTTAGAGACATAGAGTTCATGGTAGACTGTATTTTTTTAGACACTCTCCTAACTTACCTATTCAAAACCAGAAGTGACTTATGTTTTAGCTATACACTTGAACAATATTAAAAATATAGAGATGTTAAGCATAGAGCAAAACATTAATCTGAGGAAGTTTTTCAGGGAACATTTGGGGTAATTAAGTCTTAAACAATTATTTTAAGAAGTCTAAGCACTGCTTCATACTCATCTTGCAAGTCTTCTCACTGCACACTTGAAATTACATTCCCTTAATAGAAAAGCCACTTCCATTTTGTCAAAACACAAATGTTAATTAGAGCTTCGTAATGCATGTTTGCTTCTCTGATAAAAAAGCATCAATAAATAAATCAAATCAAAGTAATCAATATAGCTGCTGTAATATTTGTGCATTCATTTCAATATCTAGATAAAAATCCCAGATAAAAACATCTCAAAAGGAAATAATCAACATAAATCATTTAAATCAAGCTGAGAAGCTTTCAGACTGCGTAAGACTCACAACTACAATTGATTAAGTGGGAACTTCAGGCACACCATTTAATTGCACCAACGAATCCCAACCTGCTTGTTGGTCTTGAACTTAGTTATTTGTTATTTCAACATATTAATAAAGCAGTAAGCAATGAGCTTTAGACTCTATAAAAAGTTGGAAATAACCTCAAAAACCTAGCAGTTGGGAGATAAGACAGGAAGAATTTAATCTCTGCACAAAGAATCAATGTTACAGCACATTTACTAGTTAAGTAATCTTTGTAACTATCTTCTGGCTTCTGCTCACCATCCCTTTTGGAAGCCCACTTTCCAAAAGGCTTGTGTTTTGTCTGTTTCAGCTCACAGTGAAAGAAATATCAATTCTCTTTAGGATCATCCACTGCTTGCTTCAGTGTTAAGCCATTCAAGACACATTAATGTTCACTTAAGCAAGATCCATTTAGTCTGTATCTACAACTGGGAAAGGAGAAGAAGCTATTTCACTTGAGATTGGAAAAAGGGCAAACCACGTGGCCCTAAGCATCAAATCTTCAGATCAGTGACCTAGATCTAAAGCGTATCAAAACAAAAAGTGTCTTTATGCTGAATTATGCTGCAGAATGTGAGCAAAATGTGTTTACTAAGTGCTCTGAGACACTGAGGGGAGCTTTCCAACCATGCAGAGCTGTAAAGCGGATCCTTAAGTTACTCAAAACCTAATGGTAAACTTCACCAACGACCTTTCACTGATGTTCCTCTTGAGAGGATAAAGCCTTACTGTTTTTCCTATCTGTCATCCCTCTGTCAATGTCTTTTGCCTTAGAAAATACACAAAAAAATACTAATAAAGCTTTCATCTTTACCATCAGAATTTTAGAGTAAGGTTCACTGCTGATTATAAACACAAATGTGCCATCTTATTTTGAAGAAGTGTGGAGGTGGTGTTTAGGGACATGGCTGAGTGGTAGACCTGACTTTGGTAGTTGGACTTAATGATCTTAAAGGTCTTTTCCAACCTAAATAGTTTTATTATCATGTGATGGCAGCTGAAGGACACTCTAGTTGTTTTACATTTACTGTGAGACACTCTTGCTCTGTGGAGAAGTTCACTGTATGTCTCAATAAACCTCTAATCAACCTGCTTTAATAATTTACACTATGGAGAAAGATCAGCTACAGCAAAACAAACAAATCAATTGCCAATTACAAGATCACGCTACTTCTGCACTAAATAATCCAAGTGAAGCAGTAAAAACACTGGAGTGCAAACAAACCCCAAAATGCATCAGTGTTTTTGCATCTCTGCAGCAGTAACAGACTGATAAATAACATGATAAGTTAATTCAAGTTAATGGCCAAGTAATAACTTTGGGCTTAACTGCATAAAAATTGAATATGCAAATAAAAAACTTTGTGACAAATTATATATTTAGCACTTCTAGGCAAGCCTCTGAACATTTAAAGAATTATCATATAATTCACACTAGGTCAACTCAGCTTAAATACGCAACTACACTCACTTAATACAGTCTGCAGAGCCCATGATGATAGTGCAAGAAAGAAAATCCCTCAAAAATCATAAAAAAGATTATTTTGTTTTCTCTACTGTTACCGCTCCTACTGGTGATTTGCTATGTATTATCCATGGGTTTTGGATTAGTCTTTATTGGTTTAGATCAGTTAATGTCAACAGGCATTTTCAACCTTCAGTAGAAATAGAGTAACTCCACTAAAACACAGAAAAAAAAATATTGTGTCAGCCTGGCAGCTTTTGGTGTGTGATAATTATGGGTACGTTGCTGAAATATAAGGTGAAAACACAGTGGTCATGGAGGATGTAATCACCAGTATACAATTAGGGAGTTGAAGATAAACTCTTTAGGAAGGCTCCATAAATTACTGGAGGATGTAATCACCAGTATACAATTAGGGCGTTGAATATAAACTCTTTAGGAAGGCTCTGTAAATTTAAAAAAAAAAAGTTTAGTAAACAAAGGAAACCTAATGTTTGTAAAAGACAACAACTGACTAAGAACGTCACAAGTCAACAAAACCACAGGTAGCAAAGTATCATGAACTACAATTGGCTCTTTGCCATTTGTCATTCCTAGAATGCAAGACACCTTCATGGAAAATTATTACATATTCATTGCTTTAAAACAGCAAGGAAAATAAATTTAGAAAAGAGACATGTCCAAAGAATCCAAACTAAGTCAAGTAACTTAGGTGTTTCAATAAAGAGAAAAAAAAATTAACATAAAATTTTGCTGTAAAGAGGACTGAAGCTCCAATAGCTTCCAAAGCTTCAATGAACATGTCACACAGGCACGCAGCTGCGTGACTTCCACTTAGATTTTTACTAATTCTGGCTTTAAATGAAGTGTCCTTCTGCCCTACCTCAGGTAACCTAACACAAACTGGCCAGAATTGCTCTGTACCTTAGAGCACACCCACCCTTTGATGAATGAGTGAAGCTCAACCACCTGCACCAAGAGTTTGCTGGAGTTTCTCAGAGGTTCATGCCTTTGGTGTGGCACATATCAGGGTCTGACTCATTGGTTTTTTGAGTAGTTGGTATTGTGGTTGAGTGTCAATAATGGATTTTAAACTGTTGCGTCCCCCTGCCACAGTCCACTCTACTCCCCACAGCAGCTTACTGAGCTAGGATAAAAACATTACATAATTGTTAAACCTTAGATTACAAAATACTGTATAAGACTAAACGTAGATATTTATAGTCTGCACAAACTTTGTTTGCTCATCCATGGAAAGTATTTAATAGAGCCAGTTCATCTGGAAAGAAGTTAAATTAAAAAATCCACAATGACTGCAATGCATATTCAGAAAAATATGGTGTTCAGAACTAACAATAATGAAATTTAGGCTTTAGGAAAAACACAAAAAACAAAGTCTGTCTTCTGTCTTATTCCTCCCTGTTTATTTCTTCCTACTGGCAAGGAAAAAAAATTCAACACAGTAGGAGCTACTATTTTACCAGCTTGGTAAAATTTTGTATAATAAGTAAAAGTTCTGATAGTTTTCTCTTCCTATGCAAGTGTAAGCTAAGACTCCACATCTTTCTGTCAGGGAAAAGGGAGAGCGATATATGAAATAACCTTGAAATTTCAGTCAGAGAAACTTAAAAGAAAGAGCAAGGTCAAGATCTTCATCACTTAGGGGAAGCATGCATATTAGCTTTTAAGCAGTTCTGTTTATATACTTGTCTCCAGTCAGTCTCTACAGTTACTGGGACACTTGTTAGTGACTTGGGGATTAGACAAACAGCCGTGAACAAATCACTGCTGAAGCGATGGAAGAGCCTGAGAGCTGAACTCAACAAGAGCACTGAGCATGATGAAATCCAGATACAGCTTCTGGGGGTTGTTTGGAAGAACATCTATGAAAGCTCCTTTTTACCTTCACCCAACTCCATCTGGGAGAATGAGCCAAGCAGGAGGTGAATACAGGTGATATTAAGCTTCACCTCTAGTAGACCCCAGAGTCCAAGCTCTTCCTCCTCGAATCAAGAAGGAAACTACAGCCCCAGGTCAATAATGAATGGGCAGAAATTACCAGTTCTAACTCACATGCTGAAATCTTCCTGGCTACACAGCCCCTGATAAGAAATCCCTCTGCTTAGAGTCACTAATAGCTACTAAGCCTAAATTGTTTTGTCTCTAGCCACAGAAACATCAAGTTAGTGAATGATATTTGTCCTTACATCTATCAAAGACAGTTTGATTTTTAAACGTCAGATGGTAACCACATTCTATAACTTTTTAATACTTACGTGGCCGTGTTCCTTGCCAACTTAATAATAATAATAATGTCTTCTTCAACATTCCTAATTTACCTTCAGGTTTTTTGGATATTAAACTTAACAATTGTGCAGGGTCTCACAAATACATGTAGCCCAGGAGTACTTTATTGTCATTGCAAGTCTACAAAACCTCAGGATGCACCTTTCTTGTCCTGGCTAAATTATTTTTACTTGGTTTAGCTATGACAACAATTTTCAAGTGATCGAATAACTGTAGTTATCTTAGTACAGCATGACTAACATTTGGCCATAGATTGCAGTAAAAAGTAGGTACTCTGGGTAGAACGGGATATCTGCAACCAGTGCAGAGAAACACAGAAATGGAATGGTAGCAGAGGCTGTGAGAAGTGGAGACCCAGAATACTGTGGAGTACAGGCATAAAACAAAAAGATAATGCTCAGGCTTTGCACTTGAGACCCCAAGGCCACAAATCCACCAGTGGTCAGTTAAATAAACCCAAAACTGAGGCTAGACAGAAATGGTTTTAGAGGTAATAGAGAAAGCCTTTATAAAAATAGTAAAAACTACATGTAGCATGGACTTGCAGATTAAAAAAAAAAGTACAAAAGCATGTTAGCAAGCTTATAAGAAGAAATGCAAGTGAATTATAAATTAGGGGAGACAAAACTATGATCATTTTTCCTCCTGTTAAAGATCTGGAATGTAACACCATGTTGTCTTATCTGCAGCATCAGTTATAAATTTCTTTTGTATGCACTGAGCTCAGGTGGAAATTTCCTACGACCAAAGAAAAAGTTTTCAGTTAATATGCTGTATTATTAAATAAAACAAAAAATCAAACCTCATAACTGTCAAACTGTTCATATTTTCAGTACAGCATGCAAGACTGAAAAAGTGATACGTATTATCAACATTCTACATCTTAACAGAGCTCTTAAAAAGCACACTCTGCTACAAACACTCCCGCTCCTCCATGCTATTTATCATAGAACACTGTCTAACTTCTTGTATTCTCCTCTTCTTTTTATAGTTTCAAAACACGAGATGGTTGAGTAGTCCATGTATCATTCCGCAAAGGTTGTCTTTCATACACTAGCTTATTGCACAGTTTTTATTTTAAGGTCTTGCTACTCTTTGCGAGCAGCTGTGATTCATGATGAATTTAGGAGTAACAAGAAATTCAAGACTTAAGGGCAGGATGTGGAAATCTCAGTCATTCAGAGGAGCAGACATTTCATGCCAGCAGTCGGGGCACTCTGACCTGAGAAAGTGACACTTTTCCTTCTAAAAACTGGAAGGAAACAAGGGATCATCAACACAAGAGAACATCCTCTTCTCTGCAGCCAGGAACATGGTATTGAAACAACAGGAATTATTTCATTTTTGATGGGTGCTCATGAGGCTATCAACATACTTACACACACCAGAAGTTGCTGAGATAGTCACAGGAGCTCTAGTTTGAAAAACAGTCTCAAGTTACTATGGATTTTCTTAATCGTTTTTCCCCCCACTTTCTTTTAACAATGCATCTGCATTGGAATTTCTGCTGTACAACTTTTCACCTTGGCTTCCTCTAACTGACAGTTTATCAAGTCAACAATTATCACTAATACTTTAACAGTGCTTGTATTTATCCTCTACTCTGAGTTTAAATTAATAGTGGTATCTATTCTACAGCTATACATGGTGAGTAAAAAACCACCACCTCATATTTACTGATAGACCTGAATTTTAGAACAGCTTGTCTTCTTATCTCCATGGTAGATCTGGGGCACTCCGTCTACTCTGACAAGTTTAGCTTCTGCTGAGTAACGTACCTCTCAACCTGCCAGCGTTCAAATATGGGACACACGCTCGCTGCAGTTAGCCTGAAAATTATACTGGGATTTATTCCCATTTAATGTAACACGGAGTGCTTTCTCTATAACCTCAGAGTTATGATTCCACATACCTAATCAAATTAATTTTTAATGACAAAAGCGAGCTCTTTCCACCCCAAACCGACCTGTTCGTACTTTTGGGTTTAAATGTAATGAGCCATGTCCCTCATAATGAAAGGCAATTAGAATGTGCAACACACAGAGAGACTTTCAGTCCTGGTGTTGTATAATCATCTCTGGGTGTGTCTACATTAGGACTCTGTTTCGGGTCAGGAGCATGCCTTTTTCTTTTGTTTTTAATGCAAATTTCACAATTAAGTCCGCTGTATTATATGAACCAAAGCACAATAAGAGGACAGAGCACATAAACAAGATGTCTTTCATCTAATAGGAAGCTAGAAGGTGTGCCCCAGAATTACACAGAAATCCTTCCCATCCTGAATGAACGCTCCGTTTAGGAAACCAAGCTAGAATTAGTGCAGAATATAATCTCTGCAAAATATGTATTACATGTCATGTCCGAGACACTCTCCTTCTCGCTTTGCAGATTTGCTAATTATCCTGCTCTACCTTCCAGCACAGGCTTTGTCACTGACTAGTGTCATGGCCTAAAACGATGGGTTTGGGCATTTTTAAGGCACCAAAAGGGAAGTGTTAATTTGGGTTTACAGATCAGCATCATTTTTATATCCTGGCAGAGTTTCAGTTGCAGAAGCATAGTCGAGTCTTCAAACAGGACTAAAGAGTTCCTGAGCAGTCGGCGTGTCTGGAAAGCACTTTGTTGTGTAGTTTTTGCACTACTAGTCATCAATCAGAATAATTTGTTTTGTTTCCTTCCTTTCACTTCAGTCACTCCAGTTGTGACCAGAAAAGAAGCCAACAAAACCAAACAGTATCAGTTACCTACTGCCGTGCATAGATCGTTATTTGATATTGGCAAAATGTGCTTTCGGCTAGGATGCTGAAGAACTAAGTAATATTTTTATGAAGTAATCCTTGTATCACTGACTTCAAATTGGCCATGAAATATCATAATTTCAGGCATCTGAATATTGTCAGAGTGCATTTTCTAATTTAACTTCAATATTCAGCTCACACAACATACAATTTAATGGTAGTACAGAAGATAACCGTGAACTGTTTTTCATAAAGATAAAAACCACTTTTAAAGGTACTAATAGCATTAGTGTTTGCCGGGCATGCCAACTGATCATCTCCTTTATTTTTACTGCTAAAGTATAACCCTTTGGAAGGGACACAAGTCAACTACACGCAACGGGATCTAATACGCCAAAACATAAGGCAAAGTAAAGATCTGTCAACTGATTTTCAGACTCATAAGCATCACTCAGAGGAGTTGTGCCTCAATCAGACGCAATACTAAAGAGTACACAAGTGCTTTATAACTTTCACCCTAGCACATAGCGTAACTAGAAACATGCAAAGGCTCTAAAAGTTGTTCACAGATAACTAAGGCCAGTTGGGACGTTCATCTCCAAAGCTCTCACAAACTGTTTTTAGCATTTTCTTTGGCATCTCTACACTTTATGGTGATGTAAGGAATTTTCAAATGTAAGCTATGGAAATGTTGCCTTCTTCCCTGCCCCCTCAAGCTACTTCCATAGGAACTTTCTCCTTAGAAGCCTCCATATTTTTATCCTTTTTTCCTCTTTTGCTCTATTCCCAGTTCTTAAGGAAAACAGCAGTAGGGAGCAAGAGAAGAAACAAGAGACAAAAGATAGGTGAACATTACAGGCAAAGAGACACAGAGCAACTATTTCACTTTTCCAGTGACTAATATCAAATCCAATAGCCAGTGAGCTTATTTGCTTTGTTTTATACGAACAGGATATGTTGCTATTGAAGCGTGTAACAGGCTTCATATTGAGCAAGAGAAAAGAGAATCTGTGTGTCCAGGTCTGCACATCAAGAAATTTAAATGCATCTACATGGAAACATGCAAATAGATGTAATTTCACCTAGTTAACATGCAGAGCAGGTTCCTACAATGTTTTCCAGCATGTTAGTAAGATTAAAATTAAAACCAGCTGTCCATCTCTTTATACTAGCCAAATTCATGTGTCTAGTGACACAGACTTCAGAGTTTTGCATATCTTAAGGTTATCTACTATCTAGATAAATGCATTACATGACTAATTTTCAGACTTTGCTCAAATATATGACTTTCTAAGTGTATCATTCTGCATAGGCTCTATTTAAAAATTAAGTAATCACATGCACATTTTTCTATGTGTCAATATTCATTTTCAAACTCACAGACCTGAAAGCCTTACCTTGTGAACATCAAAACTGGGATGGAGAAACTATGGTTATCTTGTTGGGAAATAAATACAAATAAGTGGCAATATACTTTTAATTCTGTCTTCATGCAGTTACTATTCAAACAGAAGCTTGAAGAGAAGAGAGAGTGCAAGGAGGAAACACACTTTTCCTGTTCAGAAGATTTTACCATCCCTGAAAGATTTGGACATTAAAGGGAAACATCATTCTGTAAATTACACGATAAGCAAAACTAATGTTTATTAGAACCCTGACAGATTTTAAGACCTGTTGCTTACTGTCACTACTTAACCAGCTATGCGTATGTAGCATACCGGCTAACAGTTAGGAGTCTAATGTCAACAGTATTTCTATCAGAAAAAGACAGCTTTATCTTCAGTTTTGTGCTGTAGTCTTACATGAAAACAAATATTTTAAAAATCTGAAAGACTAAAATATAAGTGTTTGTAGGAGAATCTCCCATCACAGCATGATGGATGTACAACCTGAAGGTCTTTCAGTCTTGGAAATGCTGCCTGACAAATGGAAGAACCTGGAAACAACATTCGCCTTTTGCTATTTCTGAAAAAGCAGAGCAAGCAAGGATCCCCTGTAGCAACTAGATGTTTTGCTTTCAAGGTGGGTTATGTGTGTTGTTTTCTTCCCTTTTTAAACATACCTGTGATGGAATTAATGCTGTTTTACAGATATGAAAACGCAAGGCCAGGAGCTTAATGTTTTTTTCCTCAAGTATACAAGTATTGATAATACTGCCAAAGCTCATATCATGAGATCATGAAACAAGCCCACAAAAACAATTGCCTCCAGAGACATGAAGCTATATAGTGGTCACATCCCTTCGCATCTGTACGTAGCTAATAGAACTAACTTTAAAGGAGAAGTGATATTTTTGTTATTGACCGTACTGAGAGTGACTTAGAGAAATAAAACATAGGCACAGAAGAGATAGAGTCAGACAACTGCCTTAACTACCTTCTAGCACAGATTTCAAATAACAACACAACAGCCTTCCCCTTCGTTACTACAGCAGTGTCATCATTATTGGACAGGAACAGGTAAAGATATACAACTGGGCCTAAACAAACACGCAAACGTGGTATGCAGACCTGCAAAACCGAGTCCCTGTTTACTAGTCATGGTTTCTAGTTTTACCTGGTCTATGCCAAGCAGGCCATTACAGCATAGTCACCAAACCCAGAACTGAGAAAAAGCATTTTAAAACATTCACGCTTCGACTGCAGTACCTCACCTTGCTGAAAGCTGCCGAGGCCTCCTCTACCCCCACAGGGCTTCCAGTGGCCACCACATCAGCAGACAGGCTCCGGCCAGCATCGAGCACAGTCTCCGTCCCAGCCATCTCAAGCACCACTCCCTCGCCATCACCTCCCCGTACAGCACCCCATGGGCATAGCCACGAGCTCACCTCCTCAGGGGCAGAGCAAACCCACCAAGGAGCCTCCCTGCTGCTAAAACCCTCCCTCTCCTCCCCCTGGGCCATTTCACCTCAGGGCTGCCCTGCCCCCTGACACAAGCCCTTCTTCCCCGAGCCCTCACTTAAAAAACCCCAAAGCTTCCTTGTAAAGAGGAAGAAACACCTTACCTTACTTCCACACCACTCTCCCACTTTCTCTCCTGAGTTCTTCTCCTCTTTGTTTCCTCGGCCCTCGCAGGTGCCTCAGCAGCCCCACCCGTAATGGCAGACGCAGCTCAGCTGTGCTCCCTGCCCGGGGAAGGGCCTCCTCCCGCCTCAGCCCGGCCTCTGCTCTCCTTCTCGCTAAAATAGAAACTTCTCTGGGGCTACAGCAACATTTCGCGGCAAAACTTTAGTCATTGCTGCAAGTGATGATTAAATGCAATGCAAAATGCAATTAATGCAAACATCAAATGGGATTCAACGATCTCAAAGGTCTTTTCTAACCGAAATAATTCTGCGAGTTCCCTCAGCACCAGGTGGGATTCAAGCTGCCACAGTTCCGGAAAGAACCTTCTAGAAGGAGACATCCAACAGCTGCTGCTGAGCCTGTTAAACCCTGACACATTCCATAAATGCCAGCTCAGTGCCAGGCATAACATTTGCAAAAATTTAAATGTAAGTGCTTTTTAGCTTCTCGCCTCGCTCACACATTGCTTTCGAGCAGGACGTGTGTCTGAAGCAGAGGTGTAAGCAGGTGGGAAGCAGACTCACTGCTGTTATTTAGCAAGCTGACCGATGAGAGCAGAACTTTTCTAAATTCTGCTGTGGTAAAAAAAAAAAAAATTATAAAATTGAGCATACCGACTGCCAGTTCCTGCTTTGCTGAGAACAAAATGCAAGAAGAGATAAGGAAACGCTCATTTCTGAATAGCCATAATTAAGCCGGAGACTGATGAAACAACTGGGGTGAAACACTGTGCTGCGAGCGCCGAGTTTTACCCTCTGCTAGGCAATAGCATTGCTCCAGCCCAAGCCAAAGGAGGGCTAAAGCCACTCCTAACTGCTAATAAACATCACAAACCACAAGCATTTGAAGGCTGACAACCCTTTTGCTGCATACCTGAATTGAAAAGCCTCCAAGGAAAGCCCGGAGCATATGATATTTTAAAAGATGTTGTGAAGAGATGGAGAGAATCAAAGGTCATGATAACCAATGACTTAACAGGTTGTGGGTGGAGAGGTGTTTGTGCTTCTGATAATTAATTCACAGTTTTAGAGAGCGCAGTTCTTAATTAAGCTGTAAATACATGTTGATGAGCATTGTGATTTAATAAAGATTAATAGCTTTATCAGTCACCAGAAGAACATACAAAACGCAGTTAGCTCTTCTATAATTCAGCAGATACATTCATAATCTTCCTTGCTAATTTCATGTAAACACATTGTCTGCTTTTGCCAGCAGAAAGGCTGTGAACTTGAACATGAAGGTTTGACATGGATCACACACACACCACAAGTGCCTGAAAATAGCAATATGTGGAGGAGAAAACCACAGTATTTCTGAGGGCTACAATGTCTGTGAAGTTGCATTGAGATGGTACGTGTGTTATTTTGCTTTAATTCTCTTCAGAAATCTACTATTTGTGCTAAAAAACCCCATACTTCTCCAACAGCAGAACCTTTGTTTTGGTGGAAATACTGTTAGAAAGGAAGACTTGCATAGTTTAACATTGTGTCTGTTTTCGACTTCACAGAAAACAAGATACATTCTCAAGTCTCCAGTGAAAAAGGCAGCAGAGCCTCCTACTTTTACAGAGTTAATTCAGTAGAAGCGCAGGTTCCTCAGTTTCCAACAAATCTGCTATCCAGTCTATACACAATCACTGATCGCAAGTTTGGCGAGAGGGGGACTGCAAACACAAGTGAGATTTGCAAGAAAAATGTCTGGTGCAGCAGTGTTAATCTAACTCAAAGGACTGCTTTTTACACAAGCAACAATAGAATAAGCAGCGAGAAGGAATGTTTTCATCCATCCCGAGTGTTAGCAGGGACTGATATGCAGCCCTTTGCCCTCTGACGCGACACTTAGAATTCTGTCTCCCGTGATGCAGCTCCTTCGTTCTCCCCTAGGAAAACTGCAGAAAATGAGACTTTTGGGTCCTTTGGCAAAAGATATTACTGCTAATGAGAAGCAGGAATATTCATTCAGATAACAGTAGGATTATGCTCTAAAAGAAACCAGGATCCTGCAATTGTCACAGTTACCAAAGGTCAGAAGCTGAAGAAAAAACCAGAAAAATTGGATAGAGGACTATGAATTATTTAAAATCCTGAACTGTAGCCAGACGGTATGTTTTTCAGCTAGAAACTTTCAAGTACATTCTTCCTACTGAAAATGGTGCAAGTTTTCTGATGGGATCTTCGAAAAAAGTTTGTGTCAATCTCAGGGATTTAAAACATGCTTGAAGAGTATAACTTGAGCTTAACTACAGAGCTGCCAAGGTCTCTCTCTATAAATTTTACATAAGTTTACAATGCCAGAGCGGTGCCTGGTGGTTCACACAGCAAGTCAAAGAGCAGCCCCTACCCACACCTCGCAACTCCTTACAACAAGATAACACAGTGCAAAGGGGGTAAGACAAGGCTTTATTAAAGCCTCCCTGCAGTATCTCATGGTAATTTGCCCTGAGCACCACATAGCTTTTCTTAGGAAAGCAGTATTTTAAACAACACTGCTTTGCAGCACGCAAGATGGGGAATAGAAAGGCAGCAGAACATCTCAGAAGCCTGCAGTAAACAATTCTTGTTTGGCAATAATTGTGGAAAAATACATGAAAAGGGTAGCCGAACAAATCTTTGACTTTGACTGTAATAAAAAGCTTACTTTACTCTTGGACCATTTGCAAAAGCTGTAGTGAAGATGATTAAAAAGGAGCAAAAAGGAAACAGTATTTGCATTCATTCTGCTAATAGAATATGAAATTAAAGCATGAAGGGATTAATGTTTTAAAGCTTGACTTGCAGTGATAAAGCTAAGGTATTAGAAGAGACAACATAACCGTTACAGGGTAGACAAGCAAAGAAAAAGCAGCACATGCCTTAAAGATGAGCAGGCAACCTAGAATGGAATTACAAAATGATTAATCAATACAAATGAGAAATTGTACAAGGAAAGAGAGCTTGGTGAGACTTCTTATGGGACTCAACACTGCAGCCGCTTAAAGATAATGAAAGGAGCAGAGCAAAGCCAAAGAAATGCTTTCATTCAGTAGCAAAGTCATTTGTGAACAGTTTAAATTACCCTAATCACCTCCCCTCCAGCCGTCAGTATGCTCTGTCTCTTTAGTTATTTAAAAAAAAGAGTTTGGGGAAATGAGTTCTGCGAATGTAAGCTGCAAAATAATTATACACACACCGTTTTAGCATTTTAACAATGCAATCCCAAACATTTGTTCTCATTAGAATGCAAATCGACTCATTTAATAATCCCACATGAGAATTCCACCACACTCAGCTTAAAAAGCGCAGTGGTATTCAAAATATTATTAATAAATGCCAAATATGGAGAAGACAGTTTGTTTTGCCAGCAGCTCAGGGTAGATAAAAGACATATAGTACATTTTTTCCAACCAAATTTCTTTAATTGAAATTTAACAGTGGGAATGGTCTGGGATGGTCTTTAAAAATATGAAGGTGACAGTACCCTCTGCTTAACACATACATTCACTAAAGGCTGAGTACTACAGCCTGTCATACAAATCAATGACATCAATTTGCTTCAAGTAGAGTCTAATTTCAGTAGGCTACTTCACTCTTAATAGTTTTAACCTCTGGTACAGGTTCAAAGCACTGTTCTGAATTGTGTCATTTCCGATTTATCAATCCAAGTGGTGGTGTCATATTTTCAGTACCGCTGCAGAATTTTGATAATTAAAGGACTGAAAAAATTCAAAGGCTTAGTAATACTATCATAATCAGATCTTTTCTATAATATTTATTATCCTGTTCTTACACTGGAATGATATATGTTTCTGTCGTTCAGTAGAGTACAATATTTCATAACCATCACAAGGAGATCTGATTTTGATCAGAGATTTGTTATATTCTAATTGAGCTCTCTGAATAATTAAGGAAACTGTAATGACCAGGACAGAGATGATAGAAACAACTGAGCCTGATGCATCTGTTTTAATGAGTAACTCTCACACAAATACATATTAGAAGTAAGGTAGATATAGCAATATTACTTTTCCCTGATTCTTGATACCAGTAAGAATTTCAAATTAAATATAGAAACATAGAACAATTCAGGTTGGAAAAGACCCTTGGGATCATCGAGTCCAGCCACTGACCCTACACTACAAGGTCACCCCTAAACCATGTCACCCAACACCACATCTAAGCTACACTTGAACACATCCAGGGATGGTGACTCAACCACCTCCCTAGGCAGCCTGTTCCAGTCTCTGACAACTCTTTCCATTAAGAATTTCTTCCTAAACATATACAGCTTGCCATGCTTAGAGTGGGCATATAGAAGCCTAGCAGATAAAAACCACAATGATCTCTCTGGTCTGCTGCTTCAAGACCACGATTCAAGGTTGATTGATGGTGATTTAGGGAACAAGTCCTTTTATTTCTGAGAGGGACGAGTTGTGCCCCTCTCTACTCATTCAGGACAACACGACACATCTAACACCACATACCACAACGTATGTCAGTATGGTCATAGGGGTAATGGCTCTACTAGATATGATTACTTCGGCGAGCAAAGCTGCTGGTTTCAGCTCTGATCCTTTAAATGTCCCTCATGCGGGTTCTGCTACTTCCAGAAGCTAACTCTGTGCACAAGAAACATACTCACCCGGAGTGAGCAGTGGGTAATCTCAAGAACGTGCCTGGCATATCATGCAAGCTCAGTATTCAGCCTTTTTTTCAGTACTGATTGGGGCAATGCAGCAGCTGCTGAAATATTAAAGTCTTTTAAAGCTAATATAGTATGACAACAAAAACAAATTAAATATTGTAATATGACATGGAGTATAAATTGTCCTTGACACAAAGTTATAAATATCTGGAGAATCTTTATTTGTTTTGAAAATGTCAGCTTGTCACAAATTTTCTTCTGACTGTTTTAATTACCTCTACACTGATGCACATTTAATCCATAATAAACATTTTAGAAGTCTCAGCTTTGAGCTATGCAACTGTATTGTTCAATACTCGCTTCTCAAATTTTTAGGACAAATTAAAAGGATTTCAGGTTTTCTTCCTCAGAATGCAGATATGGCACCAATTTCTTCCTGCTACATAAAGCTCTGTATTGCATGCTGATTGCTCAAATGGGTTACAGGCATGTTGCAAATAATCTAAAGAAATCACCAACAAGAAGACAATGCCAATTCTCCCTCTGTTGGTCACAAAGTGTGTAATGAAGTTCACAGAAAGGTGTTTAACTCGTTCAGAGTCTCAGCTGAGGGAAACAAGACAACACGGTGAACGAGGATGTTATGCAATGAGCTGCATCGGTATCACACCTCGAAATTCATTATTCAGTCTTTTAAACACTGGATATCTCTGCTTCACATGAGTAAAAATATACTGTAATGTAATTAACTGAATATCCTAGAGACACATAACCCACAGATGGACTAATTTAGTTTACTGGCAGTGTAATTGCCCAGTAGCAGTGAAGCAATGGATAATTATCCATTGTAAGCTATTGTTAAGTATGTCCTAATAGATTGGTTTCACTGATTTTTATTTTTTTTTCCCTGGGTGTTTATATAGCCTCGTCCATTTAACTTTCAGAGTTCCCAAAACCTTTAGCGAATTTATCTTCACAGTTCTCTTATAAGGTAAACAGCACAAATTCTCATTTTACAGAGGAGAAAAGAAGTGAACCTATTCCAAAGTGTTCTTGTGCCAGCCAGGAACTGAAACTTCTCACCCCCTCACTCTGTGTCAGTTTCGTGTTCTGCAAGGAAGACAGGGTGTGGTACTGGAGACACAGCATGCCCAACTCTACCTACGCTACACAGGCATGTGTTCAGGCTCGTGCTAAAGCGATATCAGATTTTTCATTCTACTTTCTCCCAAAATCAAGAATGTGAAGTAGGGACAGTCAGAAGTTCACTTTAAGCACAGGCTCAGGCTCGTCCTCAATATCAGCAACAGTCAAATTCAAAGTACTTACAACTCCAACATATGCAGTTCCTGAAACAGAAGTACACTGTAGAAAGGCATATCCAGGAGTTTGTACAACTGTTCTAAACCAGTCTTACCTTCATTTTAAGTGACAGTTTCTGCTTATTCTCTCCTAACTTTGACCCTCCTGAAACTGCCAGAGGGGACAAGAATTCTCAGTCAACCAATTCTCCTGGGGAATGGAGACAGACACCACACAGCATTCTCAGTGAGCCCTGGCACTCAGCAATGCCACATGTCATAGAGTTTCCTGAACTAAGAAACAGAAGTACAGGAACGACAGGACATCACATATCTGTTCTGATCTACGATAGCAGAGCTGCAGTCACACAAAAGTGTAGGCACAACGTGTACTCTTTCTAGAGCTGAGCACCTGCGCACCACAATATCCACTGCTTCTAGTTCTAAGGCTATCCTGGAGAAAACATTCGTGGTGGACCGAATCACAATGCAGTCCTGAAGTTCAAGGAAAAAGAGAAATATCAGCACAGTAGTGATTTTATTTAATTAAAGATGCCTGCTTGCTTATGTTTTGCATACTTTGTATAACACTTAGCCAATCACATATGACAGTATACAATTATTCTAGGAATACTTGTTTAGATTATAGTTGCCTCATGCTTTCAACCATTCCAGACGTGCAATTATTACACAGTTGTGTCTGGGAAATTATCAAAACATTATGGTATTTATAAAAGCAAGAGCAAGCCCACATACATATTATCAAATTAAACTGTTGCAATGTGCTTTTTTACATGACTAAAACTTTTATTGTAACATAATTTTGCAATATCATGTTGCTTCACAGAGTTGTTAGTGGAAGTGAAAAATCTCTCATTCACATTTTTATGCCCAAAATATTGCAGGTCCTTTGGTGTGTCAAAAGAAGCTTTTATAAGTTCAACGACTCGATCAACTTAGAAAGAAATTATGAAAGTCATCCTCCAGACAGCCACAGACCTTTGTCCATCCCAGCTTCCTGGCTGCATTCCATGCTTTGAGGTTTATCATACAGGAATTATAGTATTTTAAAATTGCATTTTATCTTTGCTCCAAAGTATCTACAAAAGGATTTACGAAAGTAGTTAGATTTTAGTCATCTGACATTCTAACAGTCCTTTGTTGTGGCTGTATCCACACATACGGCTTTAGTCTCTCTGCATCAACACACGAAACTCTTGGTTTATGCATGGATATAGCCAGTATCCACTGACTTAAAATTGTCACTGTCTGTATTTTTAGAATTACTTTGAGCCCTGAACAGCATCATCTCTTTATCACACTGTGTTCACATGGTGGAGAGGAGAAAAACCAAAGCAAAACAAATTCTGTTCCTTCACACCCTTTTTTCTCTATCGCCTGAGTTAAATAATACAAATTCCACACTGGTCAAACGAAGCTACTGTATCCTGCGAAGCTCTAAGTGCAAGTTCAGCATCGCTTCTCAAGGCCTGTCATTTAAACTCCATTAAATGTAAGGAAGCACAACGGGTCTTTGTCCCTGAGGGATTCGCTTATTCTATTTTTTATTTTATTTTAGAATAAGCAAAAATCATACCTAGTGGAAGTACCAGCTGCAAAATAACATTTGTAACATTTTTTTATTAATTTCCTAACGTTTCACAATGATTATGGCATTTTAAGAACTAGAGAAAGACGCTAAGGCAGCGTACTGTTTACTATTTCCACCTGAATTGAATTCATGTAGATTAATTATACCGGAACATTCCATTCTAATATTTAACAGAATACAAACATTTTCAGCTGTTTATACAGTCAATATAGAATTTTTAGTAGCACAGTTTTGCTTATGTGTCACTGTAAGAAGAAAAAATAAAAGAGAAAAATGATTTCTAATCTGAAAAATTATATGTTGACATTTGCCAGAGTTGCTCACTATTGAATATTGTCTCTGTGGAGGAAGTTCTGCTGCAGAGCTTTCATTACAGATTTTGAGTATAGGTGTCCTTTACTGAGCTTTGTCGCTGGCAGACTCCAAAACAGTAAGTTGCAAAGTGATCTGAGATTCATTATTTAGAATCCTTGAATATTTAACAGACTATGATTTAAAACTAGTCATTGGTATTCCCAGTATGGATAATATTATCAGATTTTCCTAACGGAACCTGCAGGAGTTACTGCGGTAGAAATATAAACAAGCTGTGATTAAGAAAAGTTTCCTCATTTTACTTCCTAAAGTAGCCATCCCAGACCACTTAGGATTTTTTCTAACTTTTTTCCCTGTGCAAAGTGTTTCTCAGGAAAATTGGTACCACTCAGCTGGATTCATGACGCTTTCTAATACCAGTCGCAAAGGTCAAGGATGTTCAAAGGTGGCAGAATAGGCGATAATTGCCAATTTTAAAAATTGTTATGTCCAAAAGCCATTCAGGTAAGCGAACACATAAGGGGGTGAGGGGGTCAGTTCTGCTTTCTCTCAATTCTCAAAAGATGACAAACAATCTTAAAAGGATCTTACAGATCCTTTTCTTTGAGAAGCAGGACACGGACATCAGAAGATGTGCAGGAAAATTTACAATTATGAGACGGACATTTTGCCTGTTCTCACTTTTTTTGACAAAGAATATCCTTAAATATTATTAGGAAACAAAATCCTCAGATGAACATGTCAAGCCATATTTGTGCATTCTGCATGGACCAAACACAATGAGCATAAATGCTAATACGTGATACTCGAGAGTAAAACGTGTGTTTTACAGTGTAGGAGAAATTCTGATTTTAAATGGAATTTTACAAATTAATCACAAAAATTCAATGTGAATTCTAATTCTGATATGAAAAGTATATTCTTAGCCAGTCTCTCAAAGATATTATTAGACACGTACAGCTACAGGGTTGTTGTGTTTCAGGATTCACTCTTGATTTTGTTCTTTATGATCATGTTGACATTTAAGTTCACTGAATTTACTTGACTTGCTGCAAAATGACTGATTCAGAATATATAAGAAAGCTTTGTTGATAAAGAAGATATACAAGAACATATGCCTCCCTCCATGAACACAAAGGCAATTTGTTTCAAAATGAGATGGATAACATTAATAACCCTGAATCAAGTGCATGGCTCTCCACAGCAAATATCAGCAGGACAAAACACTGAATGTCCTTAATGAAAAATCTGCACAGACCACATTTCAGTAATCTTAATGAATAAACACATGAAAATCAAACTAATCTCTAAGAAATAAATTATGACAGATTCCATTATGGCCTTTATCACTGGTTTTATATTAGTTATTCCCATTACAGTTGATGATTTTTTTAAAACATGGATACTACAAATCAGAAGGCTTATAGTCAACTTCAGGTAAAGCTAACAACCCAGTTACAAATCCCTCATCTCCCACAGCATTAAAATTCTGAAGACTGTTGCTTCTTAATTGAACATAGGCAGGACAATTTGCTCCAAGGTTTTATTACATTAATTTTGTATAACATTGTTATACATTATTAGATTCTTGCTGAACTATATACTGCTGAAGCATGAAGAAGAGAGCTCATACTAAAAACCATCTTACAGTTGACAGTAACATGTGGTCTAAAAAGTTTAAAATATTGCCCTTAATTTTTAAATATTTATAACCATGTTACTTGGGAAAAAGAGAATGTGAGTTTGCAAGAACATCAGAGCAGCGGCAGACCTGCAAAAAAGAACATAAAAACTACTGCAACTTTGGAATTGTATCCAAATTCTTCCCTAACGAGATTGAATAGGAAGACTGGTAATATATGCTGGTATAATTAAAGCTATCTTTATGCTCTTTCTGAGAAGATAACATCTCTAGACAAATTTGATGCTTCAGAGCAAAGTAGGAGATCACTTAAGAAATCGAAAAATGTACGGGAAAAATCTCTGCTCGGTTAATTGCAGCGTACCTATTTGAACACACTTTTAAAATTCTGCTTATTTATTCTTAAGGTTTCTTGTGCTTATACCACAAAGTGGCCTGAGAGGATGGTACTGAGAATTCACCTAGAGCTCTGAATCTTCACTCAGACTGATCCATCTTATCTGACTTTTTTGCCTCTGCAGATCTGAACATAGTTCTTTGCATAGCCTAGAAAGTCTCAAAACATCCCAAAATTTCCCACTGCACATCTCTTTAGACAGGGAATTGGAACAACAAGCTGCCAGCAAACTATCCCTGTGGACTGAAGGTGAGAGGGAACAGGGAGGTCAGAGGAGCTGGATGGGGTCCCAGCTGACATTGGGGTCAAGGAGAGGACGGCGGATGCTGTGCAGTTTGACTTCAATGAAGCCTTTGTCAAAGTATCCCAGAGGTTCCATCCAGCCCCACTGGTGAAACATGGACTGGATAAGTGGATGATGAGGTGGATGGAAAGGTGGCTGGACCGTGAGGCTGGAAGGGTCAGCTCTTGGTCAGTGGTAGGAAACGCAACCAGTGACTGGCGTCACTCAGATGCCAGTGCCAATGCTGCTTAACGTCCTTATTTTCAACCTGGACAACTGGATGGAGTGCACTCTCAGGAAATTATATTTTCCAGCTGTTTTGGGAGCTTTTTTTAGAATTGCTTGAACAAATCTTATTATTAAAAATACATAAAAGAAGAAATTATATGATTGGTCTGCTGCTCTATATATACATTTTGTAGAATAACTAACTGATTATACTGTCTGCATCAAATATCACCACTTACATATTTCACTATCAAATAATAATTTATTATGGCTATTTAAAATGTTTCTAATGAGCACCTTCTACTTGGAAATCAGTGTCTTTATTCAAATACTATCTATTACTACATGGAGACAGCCTGGCATTTAGAACTGGTTTTGTCACAATAAGCTCAATCACTTCTGCAAGACAAATGCAAAAATATGAAGTTTTTCTACTAAAAACTATAATATACTGGGGAAATGAGAAGGCTCAGTGCAGATTAGTGGGTTTGATTAATGCAGCTATATATATGTTTAGAATAAATACTTAATTCAAGGACCTGATATATGCTGCTCATTCACCCACTTTATTCACAAAACTAGAAAACAAACTAACAGTAAACATGTTCCTGGAATCTCTATTGCTGTAATGAACCAATGAGGATAAGACCTTTAAGATACTTCAAATCAGTGAGGAATCAAAAGCAAGTTTCAGAAAGCTTGCTGGGTGAAAATGTCGCTAATAGAACTCATATGCTGACAGTTCTACACCTCTATTAACTTCAAAACCTAGAAATATTTCAGAGAAACGGTATAATTGTTCATTAAAGCTTGATGTGTGATGGAAGGTAGAAATATCACAGTTCAAAGTACAACGCAATCTAAAGAAATCGTTTCAGATTTTTCTTGTAACTCAAATATTAACCAGTTAATTCTTTAGGGAAGTTATTTGAGTTTTGTTTGGGGAGAACCAAAGCATCTTCGAGGGAAGGGAAGGACTTTGGAACAATTCTGGAGATTAAATGTACAGGCATATGCTTGCCCTGTGCTTATGCTCTGCCCCAAATTCAGCTTTTGGTCACCATTAAAGAGAGTGTTATTTTCAGGCACAGATACAAGTCGAGAACTGGACAGATACTTGGCTGTACGGACGTTTGGTCTAATTCTCCATAGTCTCTTCTAACATTTTAATTTTCCATGTATGCAGAAGAAAATTATGAAATTAAAACACAGAACAAATCTGTGCTTCGTATGACTTCTCAAAGGTAAACATGAAGGCCATGCAACTTATCAGTGGAGAAACTGGACATTTATAAATGAGTAAACATAATGATCAATGAAATCAGGACATTTTCAGCTGTTTACGTGATCTATCAAGACAAAAAATATCTGCCAGCAAATTGAGTTTATCCTCTACAGAAGGGAGAAAAGTGCTAAAATAGAAGTTTAATACAACAATCCAAATTTTAGCTGACAAAAATTAAAAATAAATTCAAATGTGTCTTTTTTCCTGATGATTCTAGGGCTTGAATTATCAGGAGGCCAATAAATAAAGGTCCATGTACATACGGAAACGGGAAAGATCAGGAGAAAATTAAGGAGCTGAAGTTATTTTTGACTGCACCAAAGATAGAATTATTTGTCTAAAATTACACAGGGAGACATTCTGACACAGAAACATATTCTGGCCGTGATTCTTCAGAACTGAGTCTTCACGTGGGCAGGGAAGGATAAGTTTTACAAGAAAGCTAGGAAATGTGTTCTTTACACATTGTTTCTACGATAACTTTTCAGTAAAAACAAGGCACCAAACAAAGCAACAAAAGGAAATAATAATAATTAAGAAACCCAAAACACTGGTTTTGAATAGACAGTTTGGTAACCAATTCCCACCACTCTCATTGCCCAGTGAGAAAAGAACATTGGTGTTTAATCTAAAATCAAAATAGATTAGGTAATGCAAGTTATAGAATATGACTCCATTGAGAGCCTAGTGATGTGCAGTGCTCTGAGACCTGGCTGACAAATGGGACAGCATTAGCTTAGTGCTAATGTGCAAACGCCTAGTCCGGAGATGGAAAAAAAAATTAGATCATGGCTCACCCCAGTGAAAGCTGCGTCATTACAGAGACAGCGTTACCACCAGGCTTGAATAAAACAGTGAATGTTTCAATTTTAATTTACCCTCACAAAGAGTTTCTTTGAAGAATACCAGAAACAAAGACATAGAGTCTGGAAAACATGCAAGGAAAAATACGCAGCTTTCTCATATAGTCTTAACAAAAGGTATTAGTTATTCCTAAGCTAAGACATTGTAGAAAGGACTAGAATAATTTTTCAACTCTTTCTTCAAACTGAAAGGTTCATTATTTTTTTATGTCAGTGAATATAGAAAACCTGACTAATTATGTATTATTTACTTGTCATACTTTAAAATAGCTTTTTATAGGCTTCCTCTGAAAAATTAAGATGTACTACCCACCATTATTATCAGTGCTAACATAGAGGTTAAATGTTCTTTCTCCCAAAGAAACAGAACAATAAAAGGCAAAACAAAGGGCATTACTTCCCTTGAATACAGTTTTGACTTCCCAGTACTCTTGAGAAAATTATTTTTCCTAATAATCTGAACCAATGATTTTAACTGGAATAAAGTATTAAACTTCTGCATTTGTATTCTGTTGTCCTAATGTCAGCAATAATTACTAAATTGTGTTGTTTATTGAATAATAGTTTGATGTTTTTTTCTTCACGATAAAAACTCTCAGAACGCAACCTCTCAAAACACACTTTCCACGACACCCCTTAATATAGGTTTTAAAATAAATCCTCAACCAATTCTGATCAGCCTTTTATAATTCTTTTCATTGTCACTTCTACACCTCTAATGTTACTTCAGATAGTAGGATGACATAGGGTAGAGCACTGATTTAATTTTTTTCTGAAGCTCATTTTAGTTATCTGAAATATAACAACAGAAGATGAAAGAAATGAAGATATTTGAAACTAAATTTCCAGACCACAAACACTCAGACATTCTGGGAACAGTGTGTTTAGGAAGGGAGGCTACATTGAAAGAGAAATCTCACCAGACCTGGTGCCACATCACATGAAAGTCTTCCCTAAACTCTTAAATGTGTTTTTTTCTAAAACGCTATCGCAATTCAGCCTCAGACTTGCTAGTGTTCAGAGAAAGCACTGAACTCTATTGGCATTTTTCCTGTAGTAGTTTATTTTCACCTCCATATTAGCTCTTTTTTTTAGTGTGTAATTCTGTGTGCTTTTGTTCAAAGCAAAATAGCAGCAGCCTCTGTCCCAAACAAGTCAATGGACATGAACAGAAGCAAAGGGCATCTCATGCCTCACTTCCCTGAAGGAGCTGGCAGAAACAGTTCCCATCTGCCTTGTAATAGGAACATAAACTCCATAGCAAGCAGTCTTAAAGTTAAATAAATAATTTAACAAAATCAATTTCAAGATGGTAAATTTTTTGGGAAGGATGTGCAAGTGGATTTATAGACTTTGGTTTCCGCTTCCAATATTGCCACGCCCATGGAAATAGACAAGTGAAATGGTAGATTTAAAAATAGATTGCCAGTTCCCAAAGTCCCTGAATAAACCATCTCCAAAAAGTAATTTGCAAGTGTCAGCTCTGGAATAAAATACACAGTCACTGGTATGGAAACATAGTAAATAAAATTATGGGAGAAGAAGAAATGGAGATTATAAACTTATTTCAGTGAAGTATCTGAAAAGACATAGAAGATGCTATTGTAGGAATATTTGAAGAAATAAAAGGCATTGGAACACACAGGGTAAAAAGCACTTATGAGAAGGTAGATGGTGGAGGTCAGTAGAACTGACAGCCACTACAGGCTTTTAACATTATTTGTTAAGGCACTTGACTAATGGTTTCCCACGACACAATACTGAGCAAACATTATACTTAACATGGGAAAAGATATTGCCCACCAAAGCCACTAAGAAAGATATTCATCACTTGACTAGGCTTTGATTCTGGTCTTAATTCAGCTGAAATATGGAGAGGTTTCGTCTACATGCTTTGCAGTACACTGAAGGCATAAAAAAGGGCTTTAATGGCTTTTTGAAATCAGGAATTGATACAATGCCAGCTTCCCATTTTCACGGTCTTCAACTTATTATTGTGTACATGACTGGCCCATAATGAATTTCACAAATGTTGATGCTGCAGATCTACTTTTAAAAGTTTTTTAACTTCAAGTTGTCCAATAAACAATTCTCTGCCTGTAGAAGATGGGAGGGAGGGAGGGAGGGAGGACAGAAACATAACTGATTTTGCTTTTTTAACTTGGAAGGAGACATTCCACCAGTGTGATTATTTACTCTTAACTTAGAATCACCGTTTGCCCTGCTGGCTTTACATGAGGAGCTTGCAATAATGGAAGATGTATTTGCTTTTATTAGAGCATAAGGTACTCAACCACCATAAAGCCTATTGTTAAACTAGTGCTGGCTCTGCACAAAATGATTTCTAATATTCTTCATTTTATTATGTTAAATGAATTCTCTAGTGCAATTATTGTGCAGTGGATCATAGGGGTAATAAGCTAATTGTGACTTGTTTTAATTGCTAAAGTGTGAAGTGTCAATGATTTATAAGTAATGAAGAAGCTGAGATGAAGTCATAAAATACTAAACGCCCACAAGTTCAAGTAGGGCACTTCTGCAAGGAGGAAGACTTTATTTCACAGGGGCGAAACTCCTGTATTTTCAGTTTTTACATAGCTAGCTAAAGGCAGAAGGAAGAAAGAATTTTGGCTCCTTTCTTCAGCATAGTTCCTTTTCAATCAATGGAAAATGCACATTCATCTTGGTAAAGTAACTGGTACATGAGCATTACTATATATGAACTGTATGAAAATATTTTTCTATAGCTTAATGCAGTCAGTGGACCTAAACCAGCCAATGCTCAATCAGTCACACCTGTTTGGAACTGGAATGCAGTTGTTTTAAAAAGTGATTTATATTAGAGTGATCAAGTACAGTTTAGCCTTGCATAAGACAGAATTAAATCTTATTATTCATGTGTACTGCTTATAATGAAGCTGTCCCACTGTGTATGCCTTTCCTTAATCTAAAACATCTAGCTAGGAACAGCAGATGGGTATGTGTAATTCCTCACTGCACTGGTCCACAGAAATGGATGAGAGAAAAGCTGTTTTGTTTTCTGACTTAATATTTTAAGCAAGGTTCTAAATTTCAAAGACTTGTTACAAAGAAGTCTGTATGCGTGAAATTTCCAAGCTATACTGAAAAAAAAAAAATATTAAGGGATTTATGCTTAACAACTCTTCAAAATCGTGCGAATTACATGAAGCAGAACAAAATTTCTCGGCATCAGACAAGTCGATAAAATGTCTTTTAAATCGGCTCATCCCCAATGCAAACTGTAAACATTTAGAACATAAACTTTGATTCTAGTCCACAAGAGTAACAAACACAGGGATAAAAAAAAAAAAAACAACCAAAAATGCCAAAAAAAACTTTGATTCAAAATGATCTGAACTCCAAGACTGTAAGACTTAATCAATTCAGATTTCCAGAACACAAATTTCTAAAATATCATCAGAATAGGTTTTTAAACAGACTTTCTGTTAGAAGAAAATGCTGATAATCTGTTGTAAGATTTCTCGTGCCCAAAATTGAGAATCTTCTGTTTTCCCTAAATTTCTCAAGGGTTAATGCATCATTATCTGTTGCTAGAAATTTTTATGTTTGTCTCCTGGAATTTGCCAGAATTTCAGTATTTCTAATTTTTGGCAAGGAAAGAATTTAAAAAAAAATATACAGAAGAGGGAGAGAATGTGGCATACAGTCTTAAATTTTGGAAATGTATCTGTTGGAGTGTGGGCATTTTTAGTTCCTCTGTAGAATTAGTTTCAGTTTAGAGAAGTAATCAAATATTTCTGAGCAGAGAAACCTAATAGATGATGGCGATGGAGGAAGAGGATGGTCGTTAATATAGCCCATCACTCTCAACACAAGTGTTAAAAATACCTAGCTCTATTTTCTTTACCTTCCTTTTTGTCTCTTGCATTTTAAATAAATATTGCATACTGGACTCAATTTTGTATCAAAATAACAGACTTGTATGAAAAGTTCCACTTTTGATTAGTGTTTTTCAATGAAACAAACAAGTCCTCTCTCTGTTTTCTCACCTTTATGAAAATCCACCCATCATTCACTCAGGAAGAAAGCAACAAGTTGCAGAATTCCAAATGGAGTTACAAGCTTAATTTTGTGCTCATTTATATTCGTATCACACATCCCGCTCTGCATTTATACATATAGTTGAAGATATCAGTGGCTAAACTCAAGTGTTGTGATTTTCTCATAAACCTGTGAAACTCCCAGTTTTCTAATCAAAAGGTTTTCATCCAAAATGTATGTTTAGGTTACCAGTAACATAAATCAGTAACATATCTCCACACCAAATGCATGGAAATACAGATGAAATTATTACAATTTTACAGATGCAATATTGATTAGGATAAAAGTTAGAAACATTATCACTATAATTGCAAATCATGGTATTTTCCAAAGAAAAATATCATCACATTTTCAGTTACTATTCAAATCTCAGTAAGAACTCATTATGAAATTATACCTCTTATTTTTTAAAACATTTATGTTAAAATCCTAGAGCCTTTCTATGAACATGACTCATGTTCACTATGTATTTGAAATAAATATTGAAGTCTTTGAACATCTGTGCTGCTGTCATTAACTATACTTACTGTGGATACACTGTCAGACCAAAAATTGTAGCTCTCTGTGCCATGCCTGCCCTGAGCAATTTGCATTCTAAAAATGTTTGGCCAAGCGAGAGAAACACTAGCAAAAAGATAAATATAGACAGGAAATGTCAACCCTTTTATGCTTACAGAGTTGTATAGAGGCTCAACTTCTCCCGTTCACTGGGCTAATTCATTAAACATTTGTTCATAGGTGTGGATCTTCATCACTACCCCCACATCCCAGATTAGAGAACACAGCCAAGCTTTTACCATTCCTCTACAGGTACACACAACCAAATCTTTATGCCGAAGGGATGCAGAACCACACTCGACAGCAACAAGTAAACCAGAGACAACATGCTATAATCTTACGAAATAAGACTTTATGTTCTTTGGTAAAGTAAAAAATATACATGGAAACCTGTTGGCTTCAATAAACAAGATTTTTTTGGTTGCATGGGCCATATCCTCTCTTTCTATTGCTTCCATTCTGCTTCTGTTGCAAACCGTATTAGGGTATCTCTGAGTGTGAAAACCCAAAACTAAACAGTTTGTCTAAGTGAAGACTGACTCCCTCCCTGGGTACACAACAAATTTTAGGGTCGTAACAGGACACAAAAAAAGCCAGCATTTTAAAATTTATTTTTTTTTTTTTAGTTCAGGAAGATACCTTTCACACTGTACAAACCCGAATTCTTTTAAAGATAGAACACTGTCCAGGGCAATGTGAGTACTGCCCTGTATCTGAATGGCTGTTTACCTTCTATTATATTGCTGAAGAGGAAATTGAGCTATATATGTTTTTTATTGGCTTGGGATATCTATCTACTATCTGAAATTACTTCTATTTCCATATCCATTATGTGAATTGGATGTGGAAATTATAGTCTCGGGTTTCTTGTGGCATCTGCACACTAATGCTGATAGCATGTGGACTCAACACCCCTTGGAAATAATTGTATGAGATCACTCACACCATTACATTTGATGCATTAGGTCCATTACATACTCAGAGAGTTCTCTGTCCTCGCTACTGTAAGCCATATCCTTGATAGCACTGATATTCAAGGAGAGAAATTCACCTCTTATTTAATCATAATAAATGTGGTATTTCAGGGTAAAAGTGGTTTCTGTGGAAAATCAACTTCTTGGTCATAACACGTTTGCTGATTTGGCCCTACAAAAGTCAGGTATCTTTTCTCTCTTCCATAATAATGAATGTAAAGAGGAAAATACACTTTACTGATAATCTAGTAAAGCTGTTTGTGCTTACTTCCACCAGCAGAAAATCATACATATATATTAGTTACGAAATGGTGCGATACAGATAACAAGCTCCTTCTGGGTCAAATCAAGTGAGAAGTCCTGCTTTAAGAGGTGCATTATCTAATCCCATCACATATTTTTTGAAAGTGAGTTACAGCTTACTATTTCTCGGGTTTATCAGATTACAAAGCGATAACAGTAGTAGAAAATAAGCTAAATACTTGTAATAGGAGTATAACTACCTGTTTGCGCAAAAAATAGTCAGTTTTCACAGGAAAATTCTAACAGCTCCTGGTAAAACATGGCAATCTCATGCTGAGCTGTTTATCAGCCACTTAGAGAAATTAGAGCTGTATTTTTGGCAAAAACATTTTAAACCAGAAAACCTTTCTTTCCACACAGAACATCATTTACCTTTTCTGAATTTCCTTGTTTCTGCCTATTTCCTCTAAAGCTTAACACCTCAAGCACTGCTTCAGGCTGCTGTGATTTAAAAGCAAACACATATAAACAAGTATCTTTCCTGTTATATTGGCGGCTTGGTTCAAAGTATGTGGTGTCAGCATTTTTTGAACTTTGGAAAGGTAGATCTGTAGGACATGGAATACGTGCTCAGCTACTCCCAGAGATGAATCTGGATTTATCTGAGGATAATAGCTTCATTTATCAACTCCAGAGATGAAAGCCACATGCTACGATAGGTATCAAAGTCAGCGTGGGATAGTTCTCCTTCAAACACCACTGTCAGTACCAGGCAGTGGAAAGAAGAATACTTCAGCAAAAATGACTTTCAAAATTAAGAATTGTTGGACAACTGACCACTGTTCAATATAGAAAGATTAACTACATGAGCAGATGAGCTATTATATTTCTGAAAGACAACCTATAATATTCAAATCTATATTTTTCAAGTCCTCAAAGATGACATTATTATAATTTCCTGCTAAGAAGACAATTTCCCACGTTGGAAAATCACAGAATCATAGACTGGCTTAGGCTGGAAGGGACCTTAGAGATCATCTAGTCCAACCTCCCTGTCATGGGCAGGGACACCTCTCAACCAGATCAGGCTACTCAAGGCTCCATCCAACCTGGCCTTGAACATCTCCAGGGAGGGGGCAGCCACAACCTCTCTGGGCAATTTATTCCACAGTCTTGCTGCCCTCGTGCTGAAGAATTTCTTCCTAAGATCCAATCTAAATCTGTTCTCCTTCAACTTAAACCCATTTCCCCTTGTCCTATCAGTGGACACTCTTGCAAAAAGCCCCTCCCCAGCCCTTCCTGTAGGTTCCCTTTAGGTATTGGAAGGCAGCTCTTAGGTCCCCCCAAAATTTAAGGATCTATTGCCTTTGGCAGAATGCTTTGCATTACGCATACTGCAGTGCTAACAGATTTACAGTTTTCCAGGCCCTTTTAAGTAATACAAGAGCCAGAAATTCCAGAGTTCAGGATGAGGTGAGGAGGGAGGGAAGAATTTGCGTTAGAGCTAGTTTCTGTGCTGTTCTAGTACCGTTTCATAGAATCAAAGAATGGCCTAGGCTGGAAGGGACCTTAGAGATCATTTTAATAAAGCCTCCCTGCCGCCAGGGATGCCACCTCTCGACCAGATCAGGCAACACATGGGGACCCATTTATGTCTTTGCTTTTCTGAGTGCAAAAAAAAAAACGTTGTGTGAGAACAGAAGAAACCAGTTCCTCTGCTGTTTTGGTTACTATCAGGATTCTGACATAGAAATATTTCTGTGTTTGTGTGCTCCTGTTTTGAATTTGCAACTTTTTTCTGGATATCATATTATCCTAAATACATATACCATAAATAAAACATATGCTCAACATCTTTGCTTTCAGTATTATATATCATGAAGAGTAAATATTATCACCATTTTACAGATAAAGGTTAATTACAAGGTAATGAAGAAACTCCCCTAAGGTCTCAAGACATCACCAAACCCACTTCGTTACCTGCTAATCACAGCTCACAGACAAAAGATCACTGGTGAACAAAAAAAAATAAAAATAAAAAAAAAATCACAAACCCACAATCCATGCTCACTGGTCATAATCACAGCATCTCCAGAATCAGAAGGACTGTGTGGAGCTTTTGCTGCAATACGGAAACTTAGGTCAAGAATATCCAGTGAGCTGTGGTACCGGTTAGCTTAACAGTCAGTCTTAACTGGAAGGATTTATGGATTGAGAAAAAAACCTCCCCCCGCCAAAAAAAGACAAAAAAGTTGGTGTATCTAAATCATCTTCCTTTCTGAGGGTCACATTGCATTTCAAATAAAAATACAAAAGGGAGCAAAATGCAGTTTGCTTCAGAAAAGAGGCTGAGAGACAACCTGCAGACTGAGACCAATGCCAAGGCAGTTTTCATATCATTTGGGCTTCATTTCTTTTCCAAGCTTTATAGGGGAAAAAAAGGGAAGTAATTTTCCCTGGAGAGTTTTCTTTTTATTTAGCATTATTTTTCGAGTCTCACATTAAGGGGAAAACAACACAGCAGCCACAAGAAACTATTGATGAAGCTGCATTATTTCCTTGCTGTATGTTATTAAGTGACAAAACATCAGTGGAATATGTCTTTTCAGGAAAGATTTTTAAAGACTCAGGAGCTTTGACAAACTAGTATAATCCTCTTACATGTGCCAACACTGAAATAAACTTTATTGCTTCTGGAATTAAGAAGTATAAAGCTGAATGGGGGAAAAAATAATCATTAAACATTTTGGTTTTGTGTGCTCTTTTTACCCCTCAATCTCAAATGTTTATATTCAGAGGAACTCTTACTTTATCTCCTGGATTTTAAGTAGCAGCCATCTGTATTATCCACAGTTTTTGTGGATAGATAGAGATGAATAGTGTTTATATGAACATCTTAGAAGATATGTATTTGAATTTTCAGCTGTTGGAAAATATTAGTGGAACATGTTAAGCATGATAATATGAATTCAAAGTAGATGTCAGCTATCATCATGGGCTGTCATCTAAAGAGGAAGCCAAAATTACAGTCTAATGAGAATAATGACTAGGTTAAATCCGTGCCAATGCCCACTTTTATCATCATTTCATCTGTTTGTGACATCCACTTTCAGAAAACCAGAGCCGCACTAGTTAGATTTTACACTAGATATTCTGACCTAGAGGTGTATGATGTCACTTGGGCCTTTCAAGAAGTGGGCAAGGCTATCCCACTTGTACTGTGGGTTAGCTGGGCACAGACAAAAGGGGAAAAGGGATGGGCAGTAAACTAACAGAAAAGATTACAGGAAACACCTTATGTTCTATTTCATAGAAAATACTAGATAATAATTCAACTCCTTTTTACTAAGGGCCAATTAAAAAAAATGGGAAATAGCATAAACAATTCATTGCAATGACAAAGATTTAAGAAAAAAATAAGAGGAAGGTTAATTATAAATGGACATTCCCTATGGATTTCTCAGAAGATACATCTCAGTCTATTTCCTGTTCACAGGTGGTAGTGTAAATTAAATGTAGTATTATGAATTCAAATTGGATTTCGACTGCTCATCATCCATACTGTGGCTTTAAAGTAGGCTGAGATGATTATAGCCTAAAAGCCATAATGCATATCTTTTTTGCCATTTTCTAGTCCTCCCCAATCTCTTTTTTTTTAAGAGGACGGATTTATGATGTTCATATAATATTTATCAGCTCAGAAATGTATTATTCTGGATTATATACATGTGTTGCTTTTGATTAGGTGAAGCAATAAACGCATACTCCACAGTATAAAAATATAACATTGGGGGGTTGGGCATTTAACACGGACTAATGTCAAATCCAGAGGTTTAGTTTTCAGCCATTACTGCAGAAATGTTGACATAATGTTATAGTAGCAGTCAACAGTCTCAAAATAGCTATAAGACTCTTGGAAAAAAATATATGTATCCTCTAAACACAGGCTAATTTAGTTAGTCTGATGAATGCAAGCCAAATGCAAACAAACACCATGCTAAATACTTCATTCCCTCTTTCTCAATTCCATTTTTAGCTTTTTGACCTTCCAGTTCATAGCTTGGTTCAGAATTACAGAATTTATAACGACATTTTTATGCCAGTACACATAAGCAGCAACACGGGCTCAGAGATGTCACTGCTAACAATGCAGAAAGGGCACAGAAAAAAACCCAAAACACAACCCACTTTCTCGTAACAGTGAGAAAGGGAAGCTACTCTAAGAAAGAGGGAAAATATTAACACTAAACTTCTCTCTCATGCTCACCATGGAATTTTTTTCCCTTATCATCTTGCTTATTTCCTTGCTTCTGCTACTGGCTCAGAGGAGCAGTATAAAAATCTCACCACAACAATACAGCTGGGAAAGAAGCATCTGCAAAATATGCTGGGATCACAGTCCTGGAAAAGCAGCGATCAGTTTAGAGATGATAGGCAGATACCGCAGACGCAAGGACTCCAGAGGGATCCGCTCTTTCCAAAGGATCCAAACCCAGCAAAACACGAGCATTCCAGAGATAGAAACCACCCTGATGACTCTGATGTGAGCGGTGCTACAGATCAAGTCAAATATCTTGTTTACACACCCAGAACTCCTACTAGGATTTTAAAGCAAAGCATGCCAACATTTCCAGAAAATCCTGAAACGGTTTAGCTACGTGATCGGCTGGAATGCTACAACCTCCGCTCAGCGTAAAGGACGGCTAGGCAGTGCAAATTAAGACCAACAGCTGGGATGATTTTACAGCCAAAGGAGCAAGAGTTTGTCACGATGAACCTCCATCACATATTAAATTTAATATAGAAGACTCCCACTACCAAAACATTCGCTGATACAAGCTTTAATTATTTGACTAGGAATCTATTCTTAGCATTGCATAGGACTACACAGAGGAACTTCATCTGTCACTGGAAGACCATTCTGCAAATATCTTCATTAAACAAAGCAAGTGAAAAGCATCTGACTCAAAATAAAAATTAATAATTATTTTTTAAATAAAGGACCTCCCCATGCAAGTTTCAGTTCAAAAGAACAGGGTGTGGCTTTTTACTGTTGTTAATAATAATGCAGTTATTCATGGCATTTGGAATGATTAAGCATAAATGCAAGAATAAAAAGGAATGCTCAACCTTTCTGAAGATGGAAAGGGCTCATGTATCTTTATAATATGCCCCTAATTTAATTATTATATTACTCATGCCATCTGGTCTGACTCACTCAAAATGTACCAAAGTAGATCACAATTAAAACATTATAAATCTAACACAACTTTAGACTGAACACTTTAGATTATGCCATCATTGTTACAAGCTGGGCTGTCAGTAAAGTGACAGATGAGTCCATGGAAGCTAATTCAGCAGATACTTTACAATGTTCTCTTTGTTAAAAGCATCTGTATATTGATTTCCATATTTGTATTTTAAGACAGTGGCATGCTTAGAAGAAAGATCTCAATGTACAAATGAAGCATGGAATATCTGTCACTTGTCAGATCTGGATTGAAATCTGGAGACATAAAAATGTCAGGAAATAAAATATTTTACACCTGAAGTGAATAACTACTCAGGCAATTATTATTCAATTTCTTTTAGGGAAAAAAAAAAAAGGCAAAAAACAGGGGAACAATCATATTTGGCTCAGTTTTTAGAAGCATTCTCTCTTTTTTTTTAGATACCAGTAAATTTGAAAATAGCAGAATCATTTTGCGAGGTACACGTCTTCTTTCCCATTAATTTTACTATAATTCAAAACTCATCTTGTAATGCATTTTTCAGTATCAATTTAATTTCCATCAAAACCAGTCCCTGCAGTTCTACAAATGGGCTTTACATTATGAAAGTCTATGACCAGGTCAGCAGATGAAGGAGAGACATATTAATTGTCTTTATCTATTTTTGGTCAAAAGTGGCTCAGGTCACACTGACAGAACTGGATTCAATTTGTAAAAACCCTCTCTTGTTTATTCAAATGCAAATAAGCAAAAGCAGAATGACAATAATAATTATTTGTCCTGAACATCTATATCCAGATAGGATGTGAAACCATGTGCACAGAAATATTTGCTTTTAGTCCATCTCAGCCTCATCCCTTTTCACTTTTTAATGAAATACAACAGTGGCCAGGTCACAAATCGGGTCATTTCTCAACAAAGCGGGCAGAAATCAACAACTTTCAAACCAACCGCCACAGTTTTGGGAAAACGAGGAGACTTTCCACACGATTGATCCCCCAGAGGCAGAATTCTCTCAAACAGAAGTGGATGTGACTGGTCTCATAGTGAAAATGTATCATTCGCTTCCCCAAATTCCTACTGATAAAGACATCTCTTAAATGAAGTGGTAAATATCACAAGTTAACAAAGTTTAAAAAAATTTTGGAATAACTTTAAATAGCATACTTTAAAAATACCTTAAACTATAATGAGATTTAAAGACTGTTCCTCAATACATATTGTAGCAGTAAGACAAAATGCCACCCTAGCATATCACAAACAGTGAATCTGATTTTTATTTATTTTTTTCCCTTTTACAGATATATATTATTTCCCACTCTTCACTTTTCACTAGAAGAAGTAAGTGCCTTTAGTCCATAAGGTTTCTGATAAAAAGAAAAGCCCTTTAAAATAAGAAATAAAAAATGATTGGGGCATTAATACCAGATTCATATTTGCACAGTGCTCCGAACTGTCTCTTCGCTGGATGTGAATGCAATCCATTGAGCATAATATGATAATATTTGTATTAACTCTTTTTTTCCCTTACCCTTCAAAGCACAGGAAAAGCAACCAAAAAAAGATTCTTAGGGGCTGCAAGGGACCTTGAAAGATCATCTAGTCGACGTAATATACAGCCAGCGGCATCCGTTTTGGTTCCCCAGTCTAACTTTACTGTGCTCGGGCTGTGCCGGAAGAATCCATTTGCATATCAGCACAACCCCTAAGAGGATCACTACCCCACACAAGGAGAAGAGAGGTTTCTCTTTTATACCAGCATCAGTTCATTTGTCCTAATTAATGTCTCTAGTTTTGAATTACCTGTAATTGAATCCCTGAAAAACAGGGTGAAATGGAGTTTTAGCTGAAAAAGTAAATAATGAGAGATAAAGTGGCGCATGTTACCAAACACCATCTACCTCAATTCCCACCAGTTAAACAAATGACAAGGTATCGATCTGCTCATACAATAGCTCAGGAGGGCCTAGTCTGACTCTCAAGAAATTCAGATGGAGCTGTCACGACAGAGTGACATCATCTGCCTGAAAGAACACCGTGCCGATGCTGAGGGTTTGATCAGCAGACCTGGCTACTGCACACAAGGTACTAGGGATTTCTTTGACAAACCTCATTCCACCTCAACATGAGGAGAAACTTCTTCCCTGTGCAGGTGCGGGAGCCCTGGCCCAGGCTGCCCAGAGAGGGTGTGGAGTCTCCTGCTCTGGAGACTTTCCAACCCGCCTGGATGCGTTCCTGTGGGGCTGCCCTGGGTGACCCTGCTCGGGCAGGGGTTGCACTGGGTGATCTCTGGAGGTGCCTTCCAATCCCCAGCATTCTATGATTCTATTACTCATCTGCATGCTGAGGAAGGACATAGAGCACCCTTGGAAGAGCACCTTCACCTCAGCAATCTGTCCCAAGAGCTAGTAAGCACTCCCTGTCATTCTCACCAGCATAAAACATGTCTGGCAGGGGTTTTGTACATTAGGGGGGGAATTCAGGCACCTCTGCACCAGGCTTTCATGTTCTGAACCCATATCTGATGTGAATTTAGGAAAATGGGCAAAATACTGAGAATGGGCTCCTGAGAAACCAATCACCAGGAAACTAGAGTGAAGCCCCCAGCAGAAGGCAGCTCTCCAGGCAACCCACCCCAGCACCAGTTTGTCCCAGCACCAGCCCACCCCAGCAGACGGGGCAGTTTTTCCCTGCTGGGAGCTTCGGCAGACACCACCTCATCTGTCACACTTGGATCACACTTTCCTCACCACACATTTCTGCCCAATTATGGAGCTCAGAAACCATTCTTAAAAAGATTTCCGTCGTGCAGCTAGCAATTATTTGGTTTGGGGAGCCTGGATACAAGTATATGTGACTCAAATTAGTCTATCCAGTGCTGTTTCACTAAAAAGGAGCCAAATCCAAAATATTAGCATCATCTTATTTTGAATATCTGCTCAGGTTTTTGTGAGCTGCATTTTAGCATCTCAGGCAGGCACCACTTGATTTGTAAAGAGAATTTAGAAGCACGGGAGATATGCTAATTTCCCAGCTTATTATCCTGCCTGACTTCCCCTTTATTTTTTTCTTTTTCTTCCCGTCATGAGCCGAGAGGGTCCCAGATGGAATTCTAAATGAAAGCATTTGTGTCCACTGCTCCCTACAGAAAAACTGGTAAGGGAGAAAGTCTGTGGGAGTACAAAGATTGGGTGAGGAGGTAAAGCCAGAACAAAACGTATCAGTGGGAATATAGATGAAAACAGGCAGGAACGGAGAAGAACAAAGACTATGCATGAAAGAATAAATATTAACTGCCCTCCTATACATATATGCTCTTCCAACAGAGTATGGAGCTCCTCAAACTATTTTTTTACCCACTTCCTCCTGAAAGAGTCAAATCTGCTTTCTAGTTTTCATTAAAAAAACACAGATCAACCACTGTTTCACAAGTAAGAATTAATCTAAATGTTTTTCAGGCATATTTGCTTACAGTATGGTCATAAACGTCTTTTATGTATACAAACACAGAAATGTATTTTTACTTTGGCTGCTTTGCACGCTTTTTGCTTTTAAATGTGAAACGTGGGGGGTGCCCTCAGCAGCTGCCGGGGAGGTGCTGGTGGGACTCTGTGCACGCCGGCTTTGCTCTTGCAGTGTCACCTCCTCTGGTTTATTGCTGACAACTTCTGTCCCACTCATAAACACAACCGCCGTAATTTTATTACAGCGACTTAGTGTGGCAAAGTGCATTAGGATAATATTTTGCTTTTAGCTTTACTTGTAGTGACCATAACGGGCAATAAAACCTGTTCCTAATGTTTAGCTTGGTTTAATCAAATCTAGAGCACAGTAAAGGAAGAGAATTGCTTATCCAGTGATTCAAAACCAGACTCTTTGCCTCACTGTCGTGTTTTTAGATCCTGCCTACTAGGGATTTATAGCTGCGTGTTCCCTGCCCTGGATTAAAAGAGAGCGGGATGGTTAACTACTGCAGAATCATCATGGTAATTGGAGGACTACTTTGTAGCTTCAAGGGAAAGGTCATCAAATGGATTCGGAAAGACGCTTTCACCGGAGGGGCAGTGGTAGGGCTTTGTGGAGCAAACTTGCTGGAAAAATCACACTTTTCTTCTGTAGACAGCCACCCTGTCACCTCTTACCCAAACTCATGTAAATGAAGAGGCCGAGCACTGTTTCGCTGAGTGAATAGCCTATGAATTAACGGTGTGGAAATAAAGGAGATGAATCACATCATCCACAGCTCACTGTAATCACCTACAGAGCTGAAGCAGATGAATGAGGGACAGCCACGCAGGGTTTACTGCCGCCAGTATCTTCCTTTTCTCCTCCTCGGCAGTTGCAGAGAACACTTAATTACATGCAGCAATTTGCATTAGAGAGTAGGTGAGCGTTCCTTTCGTTATTCCTTCACAGGTTGGATTAACTTGGGGTATTGAGACATACATAAAAATGTAATCATTTCATTGTCAGGAGCCTAAAGCTAACGTTAATTACAGTTTGAAACTTCGATTATTAATGCATCTTTACCTATTGAAGTGTGAAATAAGCAATGGTAGATGGAATGCACCAATTAAATTAGCTTTTGAGACTGGAATTCATAAATAGGATGCTATCTTATGTTTACAGTTAAAATTGTAACACGGCATGCAAGAGCTGGAGGGTTGTGTCTTCTAAACAACAATGCACCTTAACATTCATACAAAGGAGGATAAATATTGGCCTTTTTCCATAAACCTATAGCTAAACTATAAATATACAACAAGCTTTATGTTCTGCAGAAGCAGTTCCTCTATTTATTATATTCAGCCAACTATTTCAAAAATCAAACTTACCTTTCTCATAAATCTTGCATTAATACACACACCCACACCCCCTATAAAAGCAAATGGATTCTATAGTCAGAACTAAGCACACACTGAATACAGGTATTCTATAAAAATAATTCAAAGAATTAATAGATGTTTTGTTAGCTAATAACTTTTTTGGCCATTTTCTAAGCTTGTTCATTTCATTTTGTTGAGTTGGAAAGTCAACAGCAGGAAAATATATCACCCAAAAAGTTAATATCTTAAATACCTGGAGAAAAACATTATAATTTACAGGGAAGTAGCAAAGTTTTAAATATATTGTAATTGTTTAAGGACAGATAAAATTAAAATTTCTTATAAAAATAAAGTCTAAAGAAGACCAGAGTTCAACTTCTGCAGAACATAATGATACTCCTTTCAAGTTGTGCCAGTTATTACACTCCTAAAAATTCACTATCTTCAGTTAGTTCAGCCATAGAACAAAATTCCGCTAACACCTTTGCTCCTTGTAAATTCTCTCTCACTGTATAATCTCTAATTTTATCGAATTAGTTACTTACTTTTATTTGTTACAAAGTGTTTTTTTAAAATGAGTTTTTCAACAACTTTCATCTTTCCTCACCTACTATCTTTATTTTACTTCAAACCACCTTTCTCCCAATATAAAGCACCTAGGAAAAGCAGGGTGGTTTCTAAAATGTTGCACTGAAACACATACACCTTTGTGATTGCTGGAAGATCTTCCTCATCCTTGAATATAACGAAGAAACCAACCATCATACTATAAAAATGGTGGGATTTCTCACATGTGCTGTGAATAAGTCCTCATCTAGGGGAATTTATTCAATAACTAGATCAAAACTTTGATCGTGTTTGGTATTATCTTCTACCTGTTTGTTATGATTGGAATAGACAAATTAATATTAACATAAATGAAATTTCTATTGAAGAGAAATTGGTATAATGTCATTCCAGAAAATAAAATTAGAGATTAATTTTTCGAAATTAAGATTGTGGGGTTCCAAAAGCAAATTTGACTTTTCTAACTTGACATCCTTGGAAGCTGTGAACTCTGTACCTCAGGACACCATCAGCAGTTCAAGAAGCATTACTTAAGTCAAGCAATCTGCCACCAAATCAGCATCTTTTGGGGGGCATTCTTCTATACCCGAGTCCATACATGATTCATTTGCAAATAGTACAGAAGCTTAGAAATATTCAGAATGTACATTTTTCCATTTAAGAAACAAACATTTTTGTGCAATAGATTACTGATTATTAGTTGCAGACAGCTTTAATTACAGGCACTGACTTAGACTGAAAGAAGAAGTCTGCACAAAGTGATCTAATAAATTAGGTACGAACAAGAAGCATAGAATGACAACCTGAAATTAGTATCATAAAAGGAAATTTTTCTTCAAACTTTCAAGTAGATCACAAGCTTAAATTTAAACAAAGTATATATTTTATAGTGCTGCTTCGCAAACTCACTCGTTTGAAAGCAACACCAGACATCCTGTTATTCGTAAGGGGTCAAAAAATTTGGGATGAGTGAATAATATTAAGTAGCAATTCAGAGAAAGATTTTCAACATCTTTCTGAAGGCATGAGTACACTGGAGAACAACATTTAGAGAGCTAAAGTAGTGTGTAAATAATTATTTAATCCAGCATAATGTTAGCGACTTGCACAGACACCTTATCTCAAAAAATACCCTGTTACAAAATTAACTGATCAAAAACATTTAAATACTTCTGACTTGATTTTTTTTTGCTGGTGGGGCTTTGGCTCAGGGTATTGGTGACATCTATAGTTGACAGTATAGTTTCAGCTGATGGCAAGAAAAAGGCAGAAGTGCTTACGGACCACCAAAAACAGAGCTGTGGTGATAGACAATGGTTTAGAAAGAATCAATGACACGATCTATTAGTGGACAACCTGATTAATTGGTTACTTTGCCAGTGTGCTGAGAATATTATGGGGAAAACTGCTGTTATAGCCTCTAGGGGAGAATCTAGAGCAGAGCTAGTCTGACACAGATCACTAGTAGGTGACACTGCCCTGTTTTTTCTCAGCCAAAATTCAGGATGTTAAGGTTGTTAGGAAAGATTAAACTTTCAAAAAATAACAATTTGACTTGAGAGAGCTTTTCTTAAAAGAACATGCAAAGTCCTGTGACAGAGAAAATCGATTCAGGGCACGGATCTATTGGTTACCTTGCCTCGGAGTTTTAAGTCCCCTGTCTGCCTTCCTCAGGGCTGCAATGCCAGAGCTCTGACATGCCCTACTGCATTCCTCATCAATTTACATCTCGCCTGTGTCTTTTATGAAAAGATACCTCTCCTGGAACAACAAAGCCCTGATGCTCATATAGCTCATGTTCCTGAGTGGCCATGGGCTAAGTCTAAATGTAGGCTAACACTTGAAACCCTTTGAATAGTGCCTTGAAACTTGCTCAGACAGGGGACTAGAATCCCCAGCTCCACTCACGTTCTTTCCTCTTCTCTTGCTGGCCCATTTCAGTGGGACTAAATCCAAATCAGAGCGTCGCTGAGTCTCTTTGCAGTTCAGATTTGTTTGGACATTCCCTAGTCAAGTGGAATTAGAAAGTGCTTTGTGGAGACAGTTTGCCTCTTGCTGAGCTGAGGCAATAGCTAGCACAGCTTTGCAGTTTTTGTCTTTTTTTTTTGTCTTTGTACTGTCTACCTGCAAACCAGCTGAAGACCTCACACAGCAGCCAGGAGGAGATGCTGCTGTTTCACTGTAGCTCCACCACTTGGTGTCCCAGACCAAGATCAGGGACACAATCACCCTAGAGAAACAAATAGGTCAGAGGGACTCCACTGTGGCAAATAGAGAAGGTGCAAACATTGGGCGTTCTTTAGCATATTGTTACGGCAGAAACAACCCCAAGGGTCTGTGCTGTGCTTCACAAGAGTAGAGAGCAGAGTACCTCCAGGTCCAGCTTGTGTGTAGGAGGGTCCACGTTTACTCTTCCTAACCAAGTCAAAGAGCCCTATACATTATCTACAAAAGAAAGTCAATTAAGGGATTTCTAATCATTTCTATATGCTCACTTCAACAGCTACAGTGAAAATCAGGACAAGAACTGGTAACCTTAGATCCAAATCTAATTGTGCCAGAAATCTGTTTGGATTGTGTAAGTCCAACATTTGTGGAGTTTTTTGAAACATCTCTCACTTCTATGTGATGCGGCACGACGCAAACAGAGAGACATTTAGATGTGATGGGGAAGGAGAAGTCTGGAGTCTTAAACAGCCTCCTCTGCTGTTGTGTTAAGGAAATTTCAAAAAAAATTCTCATGAAATAATTTTTAACAAGAACAGACAAAAAATTATTTTTAAAAAAAATGAGGAAGAGCACAATTATTAAACTACAGGGCTCCACTAGCCTTGCAATGTTTTGGGAACTAAACCAACATCTTGCCATTTTCTCTGTCATTTAAAAACATCACCAAAACCTCCGGTAATAGGATCCTGTAATTCATAGTTTCAGGTATTTATTCTGTGAATCTACTAGATTCTATATTTCAAGTACATTACACCATACTGCAGAATTCGTCCAAAAGAGATTGTGACTCAAACAGGCTTTAGTTCATTCCCTAAAAACTGCTGGAAAATTCATCTCACTGAATACCTGCACTGTGATTTCTGTATTTGTTCTGACTCATTATTAACTCATCTTTGCAGGGAAAACCACACAGAAGCAACAAGATATTTCATCCTACTAGATTCTGTTTACCGTAGCGATTCAAATGCATTTAGGGTCTGATTTCGAAGGGTGTGCTAAGCATAATGATTCACATTGGTGCTCAGATAGTTGTCCAGCAGGTGACATGCCAAACCTGGACACCCAAGATGGTTGGAGTGTTGGGTTATTACTGCTTTTAATTAATGACAGGTCTATTTCCTTTGCTAGGATCCTTATTAACTTAGAGAATCTCATTCATCTTTAATAGAGGAAGAAGCTTGCTCTCAAATTGTAGGTGCTAGATAAGTGAAAATGGCACTTACACACCTTTCCCCAAAAGTCTCTCAATATAGAGCTATGCAAATCGGCATGCGCAGAAAGAGATGAAGAGTTCAACAGTATCAGTAAGTGTGCACAAAAACACTTTCTACAAAAACTATACATTATGCTGTTTTTGAGAATTGCCTGGCAAACTAAAACACTGAGATTTATCCTCAAAGGAAAGAAGCATCAAATAAATCTCATGATCCGCTATCTTGCCAATGTTCCAATGGCAGGTCAAAATCAGAAATGTATATTTAGAGATATTTAGTACAAAGCAAGCTGCACAGGGTCAACAGCAACAATGTACTATTGCACAAGAAACTCTTAACTTGGCAGGGTTATAGATTTACCATTAGGATTTACCATTACCATTAGGATTTATTTCTTCATTGTTACAACGGTAGATAAAATAATATTACTTCTAGTTATGCTGACACTGCTAAATATACCCTTTGCTGTACTTAACATCTCATATTAGGGGGAAAGACAGAGGAAACCTGTCATCTAGCATAAACATCTAAGGAAAAGACTGATTTTTCATACTGTGAAAGATTAAAGTCCTTGAAAAACAACAACAGCAAAAAAGAGTCACATAAACACACATTCATACTGGAATATCCTAGTATAATAGAGCTACACCAAGAAATTATCAAATTTGATCAGGAATTCTCTTTCAGACCTAAGAGAACTTTCTTAATGAAGGAGAAACAAATATGTCTCTGAGAATTCACACATTTCAGTCAGTGATAATTCTCAGCAATAAAAAAAACTGGAAAGAAACATAAATATTTGTCACCTCTCCCCTACACCAGACCAGCTGACATTAAATATATGTTGACTTCAAGATGGTAACTTTTCTCGGGCTTCGAACTAACCTGAAAATTGTTTCTTTTCTGCCTCGTGGATCACTGTATGGCCGTAATCCTGACTGAACACAAAAGTTTGTACTCAGTGATTCCTACATACAGTGATTTCAAATTGTGAAACCTTGAACACCAAGCTGCTAAGATATGCCCCTAGGTTTAGGGAGCATCATCATTTAGGTTAAATCTTTAAAACTTTGCCACACCTGAGTGCATTTAAACCTCATCTCCTCCAGGTCTCTTCCTCAACCAGACCTTTCTTCTCCTCTTAACTCCTCACTTATTGTCCCTTCAATCCCCAACCAATTTTAATATCCTTCTCTTCCCTGCAGGCTGCTCAGAGCAAGTCCTTTTCATGCCCTGTTATCTCATTTGGCAAGTTTCATTCTTTTTGCCAAGGACTTTGCTAAGACTGGCAGCACCCTCATTTGAGCCAACCATGCTGATGGAGTAAAGCTACAGCAGAAACAACAAAATATTTTCCCTGCCTTTAGGGAGTTCTAGTATCAATGGCAGTCTATGTTCATGAGAGGAAAGTCAACCTTTAAAACACCTTCTTCAGGAAAGTGGGCGTTCAAAAGGACTGCTGAGTCTCATAGGGTCAAGTTTAAGTAAAAGGAATGCGTATGCTGCATAGAACTCTTGGTTCAAACAAACAATTTGAGATTAAGTTAAAAACTTACCAGAACACTACAGATTCCCATTTCTAAAGGTCTTGAAAACCTTACACAGAAATTTATATACTGTTCCAGCATTTATTTGATGACCTGAAAGCACAATGCAACTCTCAGAGGACTGTACAGGTTTCAGTAGACTTTCAGTTGAGCAAGTTTGTGAATCATGCTTATGCTTTGCCTGATGTAGGTCAGTCCATTCACTCACTTTTCTAAGTGCTGGAGTGATTCATTAAATGCTGGAAAAAGAAAGAAACACTTTAAGGCCAGATTTTACAGCAGCAGGCATTGCTTGCTATTTCACTGCATATTTTATCTCCATTCATTGCTGAATAACTCAGTCACAATCCAAAGCCATTACACTCTTAACAACCTGCTATTAAGTGTAGCAAGACTACACTCACTACTGTCTGAAGTCATGACCAATTTTTTAAAATGACAATTAAGATGGAAAGAAGTTAGCAACAACAGTAATAGCTGAATAGAAAAATCAATGAGTGCTTCTCCATTTTGGGCACATCTTTTAACAAATAAAAATGAACTTAATCTTATAGAAACTAGCCTGTCACAGAAAGGAAAACATATAATTCAACTCTAATGCCTTCACCAAGCCTAGTCTGAGTCAAGCCACTGATATTTCCAGGAGCTGCTAGGATGACGGATAATTCTCTCAGTAGCTCTGAAGTTATCTGGGTGCCAGAAACCCTGCAACCAGCTGCTGTGCCGAACTTTCCTAAGGATCAGAATGCAGCAGCCCAGAGTTGTAAGGTGCTGAGAGGAATAATCCAAGAACAAAGCTTTGGGGTTGGGTGGTTTTCTTCTTCCCATGCCTTCTCCTGGGCACACAACATGACTTTGCATTCACAGACCCTTAGAATTCATGAAGGTTCACAAAACATGAAGCAAGAAAGTTAGGAAAGTCCTAATTGTGTTTTCAGAAAATGCAGTGATGTGCGTTAAAGACATTAATATATATTATTATACGTCAGAAGATGAATATCTAATTATTAGACATGTTTCTATTAGTAGCCATTACTATATTAGTTTTTCTGAATTAGTTCTTTTTTCAGTACTGGAGTCTGCTTCAAAAAAGCGTGTTTAAAATGGGGAAGAATGATAAGAAATATTAGAATTAATCAATGTTCCATAACCTGACCTTCCAATCTACTCAAATTGGGAAAAAGAAAAGTGAGAGATATTTCTTTAGGTTAAATACACCCAGTTGAGAAGATGTCTAGTAGGGGAGAGCCTTTCAGTTTAGAAAGCAAAGTAGAAATTCTAGCTTCAGATTTCAGGCAGAAGGTCAAGCCAGCTGTTGCTTGGAAGTAATCAGAATAAGCAGATAAACAACCAACACAACAAAAAAAGCTCCTGTAATTCAGCTACATGCTATAATTCTGCTGCTTTACTCAGGGACATTCCTCCTTCTCAGTACCTGTAAATATGTACACCTTGGTGACAAGAGATCACTAAGGTCTAAAATATCTCTGCTTCAGAGACAAGATTTAAGACACAATATCACGGCAAGATACGGCACAGAGACTTGTCATAATCTTTTTCAGTCACCAGCACCACCATGTGAAAAGCTTTCAACTACCTGAGGTACTGTTTGTAAATTCTCACTATCCACATACATTTAACTTTTGTGCATACTACTAAATCCTTGGCTTCAAGGATAATTGTTTTACAAAACTATTTCTTGTTTTAACTTCTGCTAGAACGCTTTAGCTCAGCACTGGTCCTGCTAGGAAGCAATATCTTCAAGACAGAAAATTAATTACCAGGGTTCAACAATTCAGTGATGATTAAAAAAATCACATTGAAGTATTACGTGTGGCCATGACTTAGCAGCAAGTGACTTTAGAATCTGTTTTTATTACTATTTTAGCATAAATTCAGAACATTCTTCCTTCGTGCATGATTTAGCCTTCTCCAGTTATGTACACCACCATCTTGATAACGGCCATAAATGATAAGTGGGTCTAAAATAGGCGTTCAGAAATTGAATTCCACCCAAATTGCCCAGTCTTCTCTCTAAATGCCATTGAGAATCAGTACAAGCCATAAAATCTTAAGTGAGTACCATCAATTAGATGCAGTTATAAGGAAATAAAGTGTATCATAATGTAATCCGAGCAGTGCAAAACCATTGAGGATGAAGTCTTAGATGACAAAATGGTGCTGTGAGAGATTTCTAGCAGAAACCAGATAAAAGTCTCTCAGTTCTTTTACATGAAATGAGGACTTACAAGCCTATTTTAATTTACAGTAAATTCTTCTAGCTTCTCCACATTCTTCCTTCATTCCCTCAAACTGGTGAAACACCTGCAAATGAGAACGCACAGAGAGCAAACTGAATTGGATACTGGTGACTACAAAAGAGAAAATATTCAAGGACAAAGATCAAGAATCATTTGCTTTGGGCTCTGTGTTGTGCTGCTTCTGTAAGAGAATGACTACAAAGAAGGGATGCAGCTGTTTGAATATTACGGGCCACAACGAATAGATTTTATTCTATTTGTAAACCACACTGGATCACTGATGGGAAATAAAAGCAAAAAGTGGAAATCTTCGAGTACTGATGTGGCCCCAGAAGATTTCCTTTCCCCTATTTGCTGCTTTGGGTTATGTCAGTTTGTTTTATAGCTGCAGTAATTTTAAATGCATTTTCCTCTCTTGTGAGATGCACTCTTTCAACTTTCCTTGAGGGAAGCTTGAGGCACTGATTTATGGTCAGATATGTGTGAACATACCTGGCCATAAAACACACCGTACTTTAGTATTTACTGCTAGAAGATAGACAATAATCCAGGTTCAGGATGTGAGTTACATTAGTTCTCCTGCTGTATGCAGGTACCATAGCATTCTGTTAAAAACAGAAAAGACGACACGGTTCTTGTAAAGGTATAGTATGTCAAAATTCATTAATGGTAAAAGAAAAACTTGTAATATTCTGATTTTAATTATAAAGAATCTTAACTCTAGAGTTTTCAACTCATGCCCTGATAAAAGATGGAGGCTGAAAGCATTAGAAATTTCCATTATCAGATATAAACCCGACAGTTTTCTTCTCCTTGTAGCATATAGAAAGTGGATAATAGCTTTAAGGAGTCTAGAAGAGGTAATCACCCCTGCGGGGAAGTTCCAGACTTGTTCTCTCCACAGTTCTGAGTTAGAAACACATACTACAGTTTTCGTAAGTCAGCGTTCAGAGGGAATTTCCACACGGATGTCCTCACATTCCACAGCAAAGATTACTAAGACATAGCCACGGCGTCAGCACGGCATAGCCTCATGGCGTGTGCACATAAAAAACATTATTTGGACTGAAGTTGTGCTGATTCAGAAACTTCTGAGCAAACATGACATCTCGGCAATATCTAAACCTCCACCCTAAATAAACTGGGTGAACAAAGAATGCAAGAGATATTCGGCTTTATTATAAGCAGAGATAAGTTTTGCTTTTAAGCAAGTTTCTTGCTCCACTCATATTCCTTCTTCTCCCAAACATAGGGACATGCACTAGAAAAGCACCACTTTTGCCCTGTCTGCAAGAGTTTGTAGGGA